>NW_004797766.1:191416-193728 GCF_000002075.1 Aplysia californica | reverse complement strand
CACACACACACACACACCTACACATGCGCGCGCAAGCAAACACACATTCATACACCACACACGTTAAAACATTCTCTGATGCACACATGCACTACTCCACGAATGACCACCTGTTTCCTTCACACAATATTCCACATTTCCAATAATAATGTTCTCATTTACACACATGTTCAAGTAGATACTTTACCCTTATGTGTAGTTTAGGATGCACACATTCTTTAGAGAAAGCACAAGTAAATAACATTGTTCTTAGAAACGAACATTCACCCTCTTGTCATATTTACACTGAAATAAGGCACCAGCCCCCAGCTCACAAAACCTACTTGGAATTAAAGTAAGGGTTTTACTGCACTCGAAACTGCATAAGGTCATATGAGTGGGACACATGAAACATTTTCAGTCGGTAGTAAATTTTGAATTTTGCCTGGGTGGCGGCCGAAGCCTACTCTTATCGATTTTGGATCACCAAGGGATCTTTAACGTGCGTAACTTGCATGGGACCTCCAAGATTTTTTGCCGATATCTGAGAAGGCTAGGTGTTCGAGCTTATTTACCATAAGATCAGGGGTGTGGCTTTTGTCCAAGTGAACTACATTACCAAGCTGGCTCTGCCTTTCATTTTAGAACCAACAACTCCAAACCGGCCAAAAAATGACTTAGGCAGTTATATTTGAGCGTGATGATTTGGCACTCGTGGACATAATTGCCAACTCCATCCGTAAATCAAAAGAGATTGCTCGCTTGTCAAGTTGTTTTATTGTAACCATTTTACACCACTATCGATACGCAATACTGATACGTTCGGAGGAAGACTGGTGATCCGCAGCTCTACCCGACAGGAATAACCCGGGCTGAGTTCGATATGACATCGTATCATAAGATGGCGATACTTGAAAAAAAAACAAAAATTAAAAAAACAAAAAAAAAAACTTCTTCGTCCCGAAAGTGAAGCCCCGTTTTCCACCCTCACCAACGCAACACTTAATCAATATTAATATACCACAGGCTCCGGTCTTTTTATTGTTTAGGAGTAGCGATTTGTAATAACTTGATTCTGCCTTCTTACCACCTCCCTTTGATTGCAGTCTTTCTTTTTTTTTTGTTCGTTGTCATTATTTACAGGGGTTTAATAATGTTCTTTTCTTCTACTTTTGTGAGCAATGGAGGAACAAGGGAATAAGGTACGGAAGCCGTTGGATTGAAAAGTTAACACTGTGAAAATAGTACAATACATAAACGCATGTATTTCATGTTATCTTGACATATCGACATATTAACACATTAATATAATAAATAATAACAAATGGTAACAACAATTAATAACAATGACCTTTGTACTCTAAGGTGGACCGCTTCTATTGTTTTCGAATTCATTATGATAAATCAAACAGGAAACATTATGGGGAGATATGATTTGTTTAGAGTTATGTCTTGGGCAAAGTAAGTAGGCAAACCACTCACCCATATCCCCCCTCCTCCTCCACCTTTCCTTTTTTGTTTTTGACAGGTGCCCACCTACCTCATTGTGAATTGATTAGATAAGCACATCTTTGAGTACCTTGGTCACTAATGATATTTAAAAAAATGATCCGACTTTTGTCGAAGTCGAACGGTTCGAATGGTTCTTCACCTTTGTTTTGCCATTCCTTGTCGACCACTACCTCATTCCACACATACACATTCATACACACGCACACTTAAGCATACACATACACACATATTCTCTCTCTCTCTCTCTCTCTCTCTCATGCACAGGCGCATGGAATGTGTTCAGTATTATGTTATGATTTTCGCTTGTGAAGTGTGTGCTGTTTGACACATACAGAGTGTGTGAATTGCCTGTAACAATATTATATGCTTACAAGTATCCAGAGAAGCCTTTGTCCCACGGCTCAAACTGTAGTCATAATTTATTTATGTTGTGTGTTTTTCCCTAGTACAGGGTCCCCACCAGGTCGGGAAATCGGGAAAAAGTCGGGAATTTTGATATGGGTCGGGAGGTCGGGAAAGAGTCTGGAATTTTGTGATGGGTCGGTATGTCGGGAAAGGATAGGGCCTGTGTAATATTAGTAGTGTAGCTATCGAGACAGTAAGGTTGATGAATCATGAAGAGGAAACGTAATTGAACCACTATGGCGGCAGACGGAAGTGTATGTGTGACACCGAGGCTCGATCGGGAAGAATCAAAACATTTCGCTTTCGTTACCACCCAGAAATGTTCCGGTAATAGTCTGATAGATAACGCTACATTTGTAACATGCAGGTTGTGCGTTACGAACACTGTGCCTTGAAAATAATTCAATATTAAAAAT
>NW_004797766.1:185242-191305 GCF_000002075.1 Aplysia californica | reverse complement strand
CTTCTTTTGCAATATATTACAGGTAGGCCTATACTCGGTCATGACACTTTTCGTGACCCCGCACTGAAGTGACCCACATTACATCGCCGTGCACTCGTAACACACTTACGGGTCTATATAGAATCTTGCCCGTGACTGGTTTGATGCGCCAACATATTTAATGAGATAATGAGGTCATTTTACCGGCGTGCTCGAAAGACAGTCAGATACATACTGAAGTGAGAATCGATGGTGCCCGTCAAGAAGAGACTGGTTCAGGCAAACCGGAAGATTCAGGAATTTTGCTTGCTGGGTGCCACCGAAAGTGATGCGCTCCCGACTCGTGGTGTTCTCGAACAAAAGACGGGCAGAGAATGTCAAACACCTACATTTACTTTTTAGAATAATGTGGGGGAATTTTAAGATTCTTAATTAATTTGATTTAAAAATTAATATCTGACAATTAAATATAGGAATATTCCAGAAAGCAATAAAAAAAATGAGGCAAGCATTGCTTGCTATGCTTATACATGTATTCACAATCCGCCCCCTGATTAGCAGCATTGATATGTCCCACGACCATGAATTATGTCCCAGAATGGCGCATCCCACAATGATATTATATATCTACAGCAATAACATGGCCCAAAAATGACCTTACCTTAACCACGATGCCCGTTATACAATAGCATACGATGCAATTCGCAAAGACAAATCCCACGATAAAATATCTCACAATGACATATACAGCAGCCCACGGTGGCATATTCAACAACGACATATACAACAATGGCATGTCCCAAAATATTGATGGTAATAATAATAATAATAATAATAATAATAATAATAATAATAATAATAATAATAATAATAATAATAATAATAATAATAAAGGAAAATGGCCCCTTTCAATACTAACTGAGTATAAGAGTTGGGACTACATCCAAATATTAGCCTATCCAGTGTACAAAACGAAATAAGAGGACAGAAAGCCTAGAAAACTGTTAAAACAACTCAAGTAAAAAAAATACCCCTTTGGAAATTCGAACCAGGACAATAATGATTTAGGCCTGAGGTAATGTTGTATTGAAGGCCATGATTAATGACCTGTACTTTCCTCTGTAGAAAAACATGGAATAACATCAAGAAGCTAGCCCAGGACAGAGAAAGGTGGGAAGTGTTTGTCCGTGGCCTATACCCTGGTGCTGGGTGAGAAAGGCAATTGTGATGATGATGCTGATGACTTTTCTCAGTGGTCAGAGCAAGGGATGAGAATGAGGTGATAGATAGATATATAAAAAGACAGATAAATAGATAGATACATAGATCAATAGATCGATAGATCAATTGATCAATGGATCGACGAATCGATAGATAGATCGGTTCATAGATAGAACAGGCAGAGAGAAATAGATAAACAGAAATAGATTATATATAAATATATCTATAACGTAATATGAAAATGAGAATCTTTTTGTTTGGAGAGTTTTCTGAAGTTTTCAAAGACCTTCCAATTCGTTCGCATAACCCAGATACAGAGAATTTATTCTTCTACGTGTGTACTCTTGTCGAGGACAGGTTGGCCTGTTCGTATAATGTAAAGGTACGAAAGTATTACGTTAAGTCGAATGTTGCAACTTGTATCAATGCTGAAGTACATAAAACGGAATTACATCCACTTAAAGTAAAGATATAGCCACCACCAGCATTTTCCCAACATTCAGGCAAACACAAGAAGCAATAAATGTACGGTCCGTGCTTCTTTGACATTTTTTCCTAAATACTTTCAGTTAACAATTTAGTGTCCATTATATGGCATCAAAAATGGCATCACCATAATAATATTAATATATAATATGAATATCAATTTAGAAAAAAAAAAGATTCAGTAGAAGGTTTAATAGACTTTTGACCAGTAAGAATAAAAATGAAAAAAAAAAATAACAACAACTCCAAACAGAAGCAGCAACAATCTCGTTAAACCAAACATAACAACGAGGACAACAACACAAACAACAGCGACAACAACAACAACATGACCCCAACGATAACAGCACGCTGTATTTTTCTCCATGCCAGATAATGTCATACACATAAGACCATGCACCCAGAGCCTTCAATACAAGAGTATACATACTACTTCTCCTTCTCTGTCGGAATAAAATAATGGGACAGCTAGGTTATAGACCTGGCACAGATGTCAAGACACGAATTGACAAGACAATAGGTACTCAGACTCATATCACAAAAAGGTACGGAAATCAGGAACTATAGGAACAAAAACCAAGATAAGGATTTTCAACACTATTGTCAAAAGTATACCTACAAACTTCTAAAAAGCTACAGCCATTTGTCAACAGTTGTTTAAGAAAGATTCAAGAACATTCACTGGCCTGACATACTAAAAAAAATAGAACAACTATGGTAGCAAACAAATCTTCAGAAAAACAGATAAATCTGTAAGAGAAAATGGAAGTAGATTAGACGCACCTTGAGAAACCTGATTATCATTACCCACTAAGCTTTAAGATAGAATCCCCAATAAAAGAGAATGAGAAAAAGGTTTCAATGCAGGTGGAGTAAGGACTTACATTCGGACCTAAAACTAATGGGAGATACAGCTGGAAAAAAGGAGGAGACTATAGCTCAAGATAGAGAAAGATGGAGAGCTGCTCTTGTTGGTGGCCTATACTTCTGCACGATGTGAGAGAGGATGATAGTGAAGATGATGACACGTTATAGAGGTCGCATGCTGGGTATAGCCATTTATGGTAGGCCTAGCAGTGCCCTACTGACTCGTGCTAAAACTTGAAAGCAGTCTACACATATTCACATTGACGGATCTGCTTGATCAGGTCAGGTTCTGAATTCAGTCTGGTCTGTGTATATTTATCAAACGATCACACTCAGACTTTTAATGTTTCCTACACCAAATAGTATTTTTAATGATATTATGTACTCTAGTAACAGCTCACCGTTGAACGTTATAAACACCCCTTTGGTGAAATGATTAATTTCTTTTGATAAAGTGATTAATTTACATTTTATCCCCACATATTATATTCGAAACACTATCATTGAGAAGGAGAAATAAAAGCTTCCCAATTTTTATTAATGTCTGTCACATTGAGATTAATTTTGCATCCTCTCTTTCATCTCGGGAGGTATTCGATTTCAATCCAGAAAACGAAATACATACATTTGATTTGATTCTGGTGAATTTATCCTCCTTTACTTATTGCCGCTTATACCGTGAGGTGTCGCAGGGATGTAGAGACATCGAGTCTTGATAAACAAGAAAGCCTCTTGGAACATGAATTGTGAACGCAACGCTGAACCAGGATAACGTATCAATTCCAAAAAAATCTACAAAGTTACCACGAGTATGAAGTCAAGAAAATATTAATCTACCCAGATGCACCTTTACTTTCCGTGTTGATTCTGTTTGTCTCAAAGTGTCTGTCTAATTTTTCCAGACTAAATAACCACTATTCTGTCGACGTGCATACTATCTTAACTCAAACAAACCAGATTTCCAATTGCCATTCTGCAGACTGACTCTGCAAAGACCAGGTGACGTCACACAAGCGTACATCCCAGCTTAACATGCTGCAAAGATTACATGACACAAGCGGCATGCCAAGAAGAGCATGGGCGTACTGACATGTGGTACACACCTGGCACCCCGCTGTGCGCCCGCCGGCACGACGCACAGCACGCGGTTCGAACCTCAGCCCTGTAGCACAGACTCCGGGAGTCCTGTATAGCTCGGGAACACGTCTTGCCGTTGGGTGCAAATACGCCGTCCACGCATACTGAAAACAGAGACAATTTTAGTGAAAGGACACAAGTAAAAGAAATCAAAGACAATTCTGCAGTAAAAAAAAAGGACAGACAATACTTCGGTAAAAGAAAAACAATTAACTATGAAAAGAGAGACAGTACTTTAACGAATGGACAAGTATTTTAGTGAAAGCACAAAAGTAAAAGAAATGAAAAACAATACTACAGTAAAAGAAGAAAGGAAAAACAATGCTTCGGTAAAAGAAAAACAATTAAAAAAGAAAACAGAGACAATACTTCGATAAAAAAAGAGAAAAGAAAGGCAATAAATCAGTATAAGAAACAAAGAGAGACAATTCTTCTGTTGAGGTAGAAAAAGGAGACAAAACTTCGGTAAAAGAAGAAAAGAGAAACAAAACTTCGGTAAAAGATTAACATGGTTTTTGGCCCTTTTCTTGCTCTTTGCCAGTACGCATTTCGCAAAGACAACAGAAAGAAGCAAAACAGTTGTTACTGACAGAAAATATGTCAAGTAGACAGGTATTCTTCCACGGGGTCGTATGGGCCTGTGCCGATCCTTCTTTTTTATCTGTACATCTGTTCTAATGTATCTCCAGTGAGCGAGTTCTTCTATCGAACACCTCCGCCGTCTTTCTGGGGGAACGTTTTATTTTTCAGAGAACGTGTAGGCCCTGACAGACAGGACAGAAGCAGCCCACCTTCTATATTATCTAATTAGTGTAGATGGTGGCGTAAGAATGCTCCCAACAACCCAGCACTGCAAACCCATAGCAAGAGAAACTGGGCGTGGAATTTTTTTACGCTATGTACAAATTTCGCAATGTACGTACTTCAAATATCATAATGAATGCACATGTACCAGAAAAACATTCGAGTACTGCAAAAGTTTAAAATTGTTCACTAAATCTGTGTGTGTTTCGCTATGCGTGTGTGAGTGCGTATGTGTGTGTGTGTGTGTGTGTGTGTGTGTGTGTGTGTGTGTGTGTGTGTGTGCGTGCGTGCGTGTGTGCGCGTGTGTGTGTGTTTCGCTATGTTCGTACATGTATTTGCAACGAGCGTGTTACAGTGTACTTTCTCCAGCAAAGCGTTTTACCTGGACTTTGCGGCGTGGAGGCTGTAGTTTGGGGCCGGGTGGGTGTCGTCTGGGTGGACCGTGGGGTCTGTGTCCTGGTGGTCCTAGCGGTGGTCCTTGGGGTTATCCTGGTGGTGGGTCTTTCTGTCGTGGGGGTTGTGGGGGAGGCGCAGGTCTGACAACACTCCCGCTCTATTCCCCTACAGGTGGTGACTGCGCGGCACTGGGTGTAGCGGTCTCCGTACTCACAACCTGTGGGTAGTATTGGACATGTGGTTAAAATCAGCTTGCTTAAATACGTTTATATTTAGAGGAGCACACAGGACCCCTCATATCTCCCCCCCCCTCCCACGCCCCCCAAAATACCCCAACAAAACAATAACAACTAAAAGAAAACAACAACAATCCAACAACAACAAACAACCCCCCTAAAAAAAACCCACGACAACAACAACAACAAAAAACACCATAAGCAACAAAACCAATACCTCCCTTCCCAAAAAAGTAAGAAAAAAAGAAAAAGACGTCAAACCAACAAAACAAAATCCAACCAGGCAAACAAACAAAGAACAAACAGACATACAAAATCAAACAAAACACATTTTGAAGAGCACCAACAAAAAGAAAACAAAAACAATATCAACCACAAAAACATATTAAAAACAATCAACAACCACCTCCCCTCAATAACAAAGAAACAATAACTGAAAGAAGTTTTGAAAAAAACAACAACCAAACAAACAAAATCACAGAAAAAAACAACAGCTGCAAAGCACCTCACCTTCGACCCCCGTGTGTACGAGACTGCACGACTGACAGCACTCCGTCAGAACATTGTCCTGGTAACAAAGCAGTGGACTTCTGCTCACGGCAGCAGAGCATGCAACGCCATTCACCAAAATGTTGGGGTTGTCTCGACATCCTGAAAAGACATGGCAAAAAAAAGATAAATTACTTGGTGTTTTGTTATTTCCGTTTCCTTAAACACAAATTAGATAATTAATTAGAAGTCGGGCTTAAACTTACACCCTCCCCGTCAAGGCCAAACTGGGCTGAAAGGGATACAACGTCCCGGCAGTAAGACTGGGATTCTCAATAAAAAGAAAATTTTCCCCTCACGGGAGTCGAACTCTGCTCTCTTGTGTGCGACGGCGATGCGCCTAACAGCTGTACCACAGACACAGATACGGTCATTTTAGTCACCCCCC
>NW_004797766.1:180881-183157 GCF_000002075.1 Aplysia californica | reverse complement strand
GGGGGGAAACGGGAAGTGATATTTGTACAGGTGATTGTCTTAGACAGGTGGACGTCTTGAACGCTGCCATTTTATATTTAAAAAACGCAAGGGAAGTGATGTTGGTACAAGGTATTGTCTTACACAGGTGGAAGTCTTCGATATGTGTCATTATGATATGAAAACACAATGAGGAAGTAAGAAGTAACCTTTGTACAAGAGATTATTTTGGCCAGAAGGAAGTCTTGAATATTGTCATTGTAATTTTTATTTTAAAAACCTCAAAGGGGAAGTGACAAGTGTGGTTTGTACAGCTGACTGTCTTGGACAGATGACGTCTTGAACATTATCATTATATATTTTTTTTAACGCAAACGAGGGGGGTCTATTGCTTAAGAAAACACACGTACAAGATTTGAATGCTATATTATTTTTTTAACACGGGTGGGGAATTTGATGACCTGGTGTGGGTAATTATTTGCCGTGGTGGGGATTTTTGGAACGCCTTTTTCTTAAACTCAACTTTAAGCTTTTTTTTAAATCTCAGAGAGGGTCCACTGTTAGCTCAATAGGTATCATGCTGGGCTACAGAGTGACTGGATCTGATTTGAATTGCCAACGGGGCGTTCTGATCTTGAGTTGTTTTGGTTGTTTTCGGGAGTTTTTAAGGCTCTCCACCCATTTGGCTGGGTCTATCGGAGACGGACGTTAAATTCTGAGGTCGCGCCTTTTAAATAACCGTACAGTGTTGAAAGGGGTGTTAAACCTTTGCAATTACCCCTGATCATTATGGAAAGAAAGGCCATTATTGGAACCGGGTCCTTTGTTGGCTGTTTAGACTTGGGGCAAATTGGTTGCTTTTAAGCACAAAGGGGCTATCTCGAAAAAGGTTGTTTTTAGAAAATAGAAGTTAAATTTTTGGCCCTCATCCAATTTCTTTAAAAGACAAGAAGCGTTTTCTCTATAACCAAACCAATATACACACCAAAGAAACCAAACTTCTCATATAGGCAGGGCAATCAATGCCCACTTTGAGTGTAGGTTAAGATTTCTGGAACCCCCGAAATCTGGGTTAGCCCGCTTGTCCTTAAAAACGACCAATTGAGAATGTCTTTGAAAACAAGAGGGGTATTTTTGGCACCCCAGCCTGTTCGCCAAGATGACCCAACTTTGTATACATTATAGCACCAGAGGTGATTTCCATTTCCAATCACTCGACGAGAGGTTACACTGGGCATAGAGCAGTACGTTATACAACTACATAGCTCTTCCCCTGCTTAGTCTTATTCTGATTTTAAAGTATTGCTTTCAGACCTGAGAGTTTTACGAAAACATCAACTTGTGGTTAAATGTTTAAAAAAAATTACAACACCCAGCACATTGATAAGAAACAAGCGAGGATGAGTAAAGAAAAGGGAAACTCGGGAATAAGTTCAAAAGATATAGCCCTACCCCCACCCCCCTTCCCACCTCCCCCACTCACCACTTCCCGGATTCATCATCATCATTGCCTTTCTCACCCTGGATCAGGGTATAGGCCACGAACAAATACCTTGCACATTTCCCTATCCTGGACTAGCCTCTAGATGTTATTCTATGTCTCTCCACTTTCTCTGTTCATCGGTTTGTGTGACTGTATCTCCAGGTTTCCCAGATTCATAAAGAAAAAAAAAGGTATACAGGTCCGTGTGTTTCTTCTATTTTTCCTCGTCATTCGGTGGAATGCGGTAACTACCGGCAAGATGACGATTGTTGGTATGTTTTTAAAAGAATTGTCTCACCCTTTTAGCAACTCTAAGTACATGTTTACTTGCGTTAAAAGGGCACTCTGATAAAATCAATCAGAAAAGTTTTTTTAGTGCTTGATTATTGATCTAGTTTCGTGATTTATATTCTCGCCTACGGAAATCACATGCAAAGAAGAATCTGTATAAGAAGATTTCACCAACTACGCTTTTCAGTGTCAGGCTATCTTTCTTTACAGATTACTTTTAAGTCTTTCTTCCCAGCTTTGTTAAATGCCAGATGGACCTGAGCCTATGTTTTTGGTTTAAAGCAACCATTCAAACCATCACCACATGAAAAAAATGAATGCAGTTTTCTGGACTGAAGAATTATGTGCACTACAGGAATCATTCGATCAAATTATATATTTTTGCTTCTTAGATAGATCTAGTGTGCAGAGAAACGCATCAACACGATAACGTTTATTTACAGCGGGGATCATGTAAGACTGACAGACTGAAACACCAGAGGTAAAGAAAAGCTTAGAACTTACAAGTGGCGACTTACCCCCC
>NW_004797766.1:178842-180228 GCF_000002075.1 Aplysia californica | reverse complement strand
TTGTTTTAGTCAGCAATAGATGTTTTATATAACTCCAACACACGCTCCCCACGATCACGGGCGAGATGTTTCACTGTGTAACAGATCATGGACGGCTGCTGAGTGATAGCTTCATTAACAAAGACAGAGGAAAGAAACGACACAAGCTAACAAAGACTGTACTATTTCTGCATCAATAATACTAAGTTTTTAAAAATCTCATTCGAAGAGTCCAAAGGTGCTGTTATCTCTCTTTTTTATATTTGAAATAATTGTGCGCTCTACTTTGTGAAAACAGGAAACAAAATTATTGCAATCAATAATAGGGGTATTATTATTTATAGACCAAGACATAATACTGTTAGCAATCAGATAAACCTGGCATCGACCCTCTTTTGTGTTCGCTGTTCCTTACACATAAAGCTAGTTATGGCACACGCCTAGAATCATGCACTCAAATCTTAAAGTCAGTTTAAAAAATACATGTTTCACCATTTCTTATTATAATTAAATCTTTTAGTGTCTTGAAAGAGTATCTTTATAATTTGGTATGTTTGATAATTCTATGATACTTGGATAAGTTTTCTTCTCATTTTGCCGATCTTCTTAATTTTTAAACTAGCTATATAACACAAAACTCTTAAATAATTGAAGAGTCCCTAGGCTTTCTCAGTTGCCTAGAACAGTCCGTATCACACACATAATTTTTTTTCTCCCTGTCATTCTATCCGTCATCCATCCCGTCAGTTGATCACAATCTCTCTCTCTCTCTGTCTCTCTGTCTATCTCTCTCTCTTTTATTTAATTTTCCCCATTCTCCTTCGTCCCTTCCCAAGGCCCGCCCTCCTCTTTCAACTCAGTCCTATCCCCTCTTCCTTGCGTGCATTTCCCCACCCCGCCCACCCCCCACAACGTGACCCAGCCCGATAAGATTCTATAAAAAGAAACACCACAGTTCGTGATTTAGACCACAGTCGGCGGCCATATTTGATCCCCACCGCGGTATGCTGCTCATTGCGCCGCGAAGAGAGAGGGGAGGCTCCATTAGTTCTAAACTCCTTGTATAAAACTCGCAATAAAACTAAACGAAAAATAAAGTGCCCACCAACCATCAATACGCTTGTATTATATTATTGTAAATACCTATCACCCCTACCAACGCTGTCAGGTTGTGTTAAAAAGAATGACCTCTGAGTGTACTATCTACTATCTATCGCCAACAGGAGCAAACCAAGTGGGTGAAGAGTTTTGAAAACTCCCCAAACAACCTAAAACAGTATGCTGGGCACTGTTGATTTGAACCAACGTCCTCTCCGTTGTACTCCAGAAAGATACCAAACAGAGCTAACGGTACCCAACTGCTCACGCCATCCAGAAAAAAAGCGAATAAGAAGCTAAGATGATGTA
>NW_004797766.1:172346-175750 GCF_000002075.1 Aplysia californica | reverse complement strand
AGTAACCATAATAATAACAACAACAACAACAACAACAACAACAACAACAATAATAATAATAATAATAATAATAATAATAATGATGATAATAATAAATAATATTATGTCCTACCGACAACAGACCAAAGGCAATGTTCCAGACCGACTACTACTGACCTGTGTCCGAGCTCATGAGCTGCTGTGTCCACTGCCTGGAAACCTCCCAGGTCTTCCACGACAGACACGCTGTAGCCGTCAGTGCGACATAGAGTGGAGGTATACGCCAGGCCTGAGGACAGGGACAGGAAAAGTCAACAAGATAGTAGATACTACATTTTGATTGCAACCTTACTTTCTTTTACTTTTTCTTTACTTTTACTTTTTTTCTTCCGCTTGTACCGGTAGGAGTCGCGGGGAGACACAGGCGTCTGTCTGCAGCAAGGCGAGTGGCCTGTAAGAGGGACATCCCGTGAGCTCTGAAGGTGTCTGCCATAGATTCACTCCATCGTCGCCTTGGTCTTCCTCTGGCTCTCCATCCAGAATATTCAATGTTGTATGCTCTCAGAGCTGGATGGTTTGAGGGCATCCGTGTGAGGTGTCCGAACCACTCGACCTTTTGTTTATCAATGTGTTGTAGGACTGGTGTTCCTCCTACTGGTGTCCCTTATGAATTCATTTTTCATTTTGTCTCTTCTTGTTTTGTTGACCGCTCTTGTAACCAAAAGGGCCAATAATAACCAAAAAGGCCGGTGGTAACCAAAAGGGCTGATCGTAACCAAAAAGGCTAATAGTAACCAAAAAAGCCGATAGTAACTAAAAGGGCCGATAATTAACGAAATGGCCTATCGTTAGCTAAAGGACTAATGGTAACCAAAAGGCCGATCAAAACCAGAAGGTCGAGGTAGTCTAAAAGGATTGTTGTGATTTCAACTACTCGTAAAATTGCAGCATTCACCATTAAGTAAAGTAATTTTCTCTTTCTCTTCTGCTGTACATTTAAACTGATCTGTAATAATGATGTTTTCCTTTTATTTCCTTTCTATCTTTCTTTTTCCTCCATTATTCGTCTCTTTCGTAAGTGTTTTAAGCTACAACGTGAATTATCCACCAAAATGTTCAGAAAAGAATGAAGATTTGACATGAGGATTAAACTACAGTAGGCCTACATTAAAAAGTAAGCAGATATGTCTGATGAATGAGAAAAACAAGACAGAAGGATAATGTAGCATCTAGTCAGTATTATAATATAGACTTCTAAAAGTTAAGGCCGCCTGTTTACCTGTGGTGGAATTGGTGCTGGTCGTTCCTGTGGTGGATGTCAAATCGTACCTAGGAGGAAAAAGGAATGTTCACATTAGATTTAACTTTTGACGTTGAAGTGGCATAACAAAAAATTATTTTATTTAATGTGACGCCGCTTTCAGGTTCAAATCCAATCCTAAACTTATACCCCCCCCCCTCCTTTCTCATCAAAGTGATGTCAGAACCAGTTTCAATAAGGTGGTCGTAACAGATATAAGTAAAGGTGCTAGGTCTGTCCCAGAAGTAACATATCCAGTTAAGTAAAACCAACCATTTTTATTTTACAATCATTAAATTTCATACATGTCTGCAGGAACATGTTTTCTATTTAGCAGTGTAGCCGTTGATCTCAATACGCAATGCATATATTCATCCGAAGTAGCCAGCGGACAAACGAAGTGACCATGCACACTTCGACCAAGTCTTTAAGCACTTTGTCCTCGCCTTCAAACCACTGCTCCTTAATCACTTGATTTTGGGGAA
Organism: Aplysia californica; assembly: GCF_000002075.1. NCBI lineage: Eukaryota > Metazoa > Mollusca > Gastropoda > Aplysiida > Aplysiidae > Aplysia > Aplysia californica. Next base: position 173,986 of record NW_004797766.1, on the reverse strand, counting down.
GAAATGAAACTCGCAAGAGCTCTAAATGTATGAAAACGGCAAAAAAACCAAAACAACAACTAATGAATTATTACTTTAAAAAAAGAGTCAAACTAGTAATTTAGATAACTAGCATTTTCATAGCACGTATCGCCGCTCAAAAGTAAGCTCTATACGCTTTACAAACTAGCAAACTCACCCTGTGGGTGGTTGAAGGGTGTTTTGGTGTAGTTTGCTCCCTCTTTCCTATCAAACATCTATCTTCCGCATCTCTCCTCCTTCTTCTACGTGTTTGTTACTCTATTGTAACACCTCTAATCCTCAGCACTTAAATTATGACCTTATTGTGCTGCAAGTGCCGTTAAACTATTACTACAACTAAAACCTAAAACTCACCCCGTGAAGACAGTGGCGTGGTCATAAGGAAAGAGGAACTCCCCGCCCTTCCCACTGGCGAACTCCCTGAAGGCTGAAAGAGCCAGGGTGGCGTCCACCTCGTCCCACTTGTCGTCTGCTAAACGGTACTGTTCTGTGAACGAGGACGCCTGGGTCGTCTGCGGGGGAAACAGGGCGGGGAATAGGGGAGGTCATGAACAGAGCGTAAAATACATATCGGGTGACAACAAATAACACGGAGTGTCCATTGAGGGATCGACAAACCAATCGCCAAACGATGGCCCGACTCGTCACCTAAAATCAAACGCGTTTTTTTTTTAGAGGACGATTTGGGCAATCGGTTTGTGCCGCGCTGGCCCCTTTTCTCCTTCAGTCTGGCTAGCAAACCGAACCGAACCGAACTGAACCGAAACATTCGTGACGATGGGCACTGGGTATAAGAGACAACAAACAATGTGGTTTGGACACATAATGAGATTGGGTCCACAACAGTCAGGCTCCAAAGCCTACGCCATACGATTAGACGGCTTCAAGGCAAAAAGATGGCCAAGAAATGCTGAAATGGTATACGTTTGACGCCCCTAACAACAGTGTTAAGTCTCGTATTTAAAGGGCGGGACCTCCGAGTTTAACGTCCATTTCCGAAAGAACCAAACCCAGTGGGAAATTTGGGTAAAGTGCTTTCCCAAGGACACAACGTCGGACCGAGCTGAGGCTCGAACCACCGAACCCGCAATCTCATTATCAAGGGTCCGGTAGCCTAACCACTAAGCTACCAACGCTACCAAGGGCCAAGGAGATGGATTGATGGAGTCAAAGAGAACGTCCAAAGGAACAACTTGACGATAAAAAAAACAGCACACCTGGACCAGGTCCGAAAATTGCATCTCCCCTCGACACCGCGTGGTATAAGAGAACAGAAAAAGTAAAAGTAAAGGTAAGTAATGATGCAGTAGACTCCTGGTCAAGCCAGCTCAGATGATGTGTATGTAATTAATGCAAGGCTGACAAAGTTATTCCATATGAGATTAGATTTGGGTTGGTTTTCTCTGGTGCGTAATATGAGCGAGTTTATTTTTTCTTGCATTGTGTGAGGTTTGTTCCCAGTAATCATGTCATCGATGTAAAGCCTTCAGAGCTTATTCTGTATGGGATACAACGTTATATAAATGTAATCTGTTATTTTAAATTCTCCTCCTCCTTCTCCTTCTCCTTCTTCTTCTTCTTCTTCTTCTTCTTCTTCTTCTTCTTCTTCTTCTTCTTCT
>NW_004797766.1:169614-171781 GCF_000002075.1 Aplysia californica | reverse complement strand
GAGAGAGAGAGAGAGAGCGAGAGAGGGAGAGAGAGAGAGAGAAAGAGAGATAGAGAGAGAGAGAGACAGACAGGCAGACAGATGAGACCTTTACTCACCTCTGTTACGACCACTTTGGTGAGTCTGACTCGGATGTTGGAAGTCATAGACGTGATGCTCTGATAGCGAAGGTCCACCTGGGTAAGGAGGAAAGTCACTGTTTGAAAACACGTCTTTTTCTATTCTCTACCGAAGTCTTTCAATGTTGTAGAAAAAGTAGAAACAGAAAATAAAGAATCAAGAAATACTAAAACAGGATAGGCACAGATGCCATCATTCCTTTAGAACATTATGAAACTGAAACTGAAAAACTGAAAAACTGAACTAACAGAAGATGGGAGCAAGACATAGGAACCTGGTCGGAAACTAAAACAACCCAGGCAGGCAGAAAAGAAGCAGCCATTGTTTTAATTTTTAGTTTTAGTTTAGTTGGGGTTTTTCGGCGCTCACAACTGCATAAGGTCATATGAGCGCCAGAAGATTAGAGCTGCTACAAGAGAGTAACAAGAGTTTTTATTCTTTGTATACAGCTGTTGTTTTATTGTTGCATATTATGCAGTTGTGACCATATCAAAAGTTTGTAAAACAGCGTGACGAAGATTGAATATGAAGTTGGATTTTCTGTCCTCTAAAGTGTGAATTCTCCCCACCTTTTTTTTTTAAGAGAAAAAAAATAATTTATCACGCCTCCTCAAACCCATCTTCCAAAACAGAGAAAAAAACAACAACAACAACAGCAAAACAAAACAAAACAACAACAAAATAAACGGCAACCCATAAAGCAACAACTACATCAACAGCAATAAGAACATCAAAATAAACAAAAACAGCATTGAACATAGCAACATCAACAACAACAGCAACAACAACAACAACAACAACAAACCATGATGCAAATACAATGCCCATCAACTGGAATACCGCAACAACCAAGAACAATAACAGCAATAACTACGACTGCAGCAAATTTACAATAGAACCCGATACGAAATACCATCCCCGCCACCACCGCAAACAACATTAACAAAAAAAATACTACCACCTTCACCAAGAACTACAACAACAACAACAACAACAACAACAACAACAACAGCAACAGCAACAGCAACAGCAACAGCAACAGCAACAACAACAACCACAGCAACAACAGCAAAAACTTACACCAGTAAACATAAATGCGTAATATTCCCGAATGTCTTCCAAAGCTTCCTCTCTGTTATCCGCGTCATCCAAAAACCTTTTGTAAATTGCGTAGTCAACAACTGCAACCACATCCACATAGTATGTATTTGCTTGTCGTCGGTAACGCTTTCCACTAGTAGATGGTGGAATGGGTGAATCTTTTCTATTTGTAATTTTGCCGTTCATTTTCAACGAGGGAGGAATTTTCTTCAGAGTTGCTTGGTTGAAGAAAGACAGAAGTGGTTGTTGCTCCTCAGGCTGGATTTTTTCTTGAACTATCTTTTTCAGTTCAGGTGCTGAAAATAGAGAAGCAAAAAAAATGAGGAAACAGTAAAAGAAAAGAAAAGAAAGGAAGAAACACGCAGAATAAAAAAAAAGCAACTTCGGAAGTTAGAACAAATAAGAGATTTTCTCTTAAAATGATATGTTGCTACTGCAATAGAACTAATGATAATTTCATTTGTGTCTACCTCAATCAGGCTGAGATGCTTTTTCTGGAGGGTTGGGAAAGATGATATAGATATGAACTTTTTGTAGACCCACGGCTACGTTTATGGATTTTAATTTGAACTTGCACACAACTCATCTCACAAACTTGATATAACTCCCTTTTCACTTCAGTCTAGGAATAATTTTGCTGACACATCGTTGCCTTTCGACATCGTCTTAAGATAACTATAAAATTGTCATCATTTCTTGGGGTTGATTTTTACTTGGGATAGTTATGTCTTGCACAAGAGTGCACACCAGTGACCATCCATACAAAGCCAGTGTCACAAACATCGCCTGCTATTGTCTGTGACACTGAAATAATCGAACAAAAAACACAACAACCAAATCTTTAATTTGCGACCCTTCGTGTAGAAAACAAACGTATAAAAAACAAAACTCTAGAATAAATAAAACAAACAAACAAATAAACAAACAACCCCCTCCCTCACCCTCA
>NW_004797766.1:167615-169105 GCF_000002075.1 Aplysia californica | reverse complement strand
CTCTCTCTCTCTCTCTCTCTCTACCTTTCTCACTGACTCTCTGTGTGTGTCTTTTTCTCACTGTCTCTCTTTCTCTCTCCCTCGCTGTTTTTCTGTCGTCCCCTACCCCTCCTCTCTTTCTCTCTCTGCCTCTCTCCCACCAAAGAGGTGCTAACAGCACACAAACCCTCCTGATATTCGACGTAAAATAGAAAAACTCCCTACACATTTATTAAGCTAAAATATTCCGAGAACTACAGAGGAGCGCCTACACTAGTCGCCAGACGCTGGTTCACATAGTTTTGTAGCATAATAAACTTGTGTAGAAAAACAACACAATAAAGTAAAAAAAACCCCAAATAACAACAACAATAACCAACAAAACATACAAACAAACATTGGAAAAAAACAACTGGAGGCAGCAAAGCGTGACCTCATTTCTTTCTTGCCCTGTCTCCATTTTTTTAAAACATTTAAAAAGTCACTTTTTCTCTAGCTCACTCTTTGTTATTAACTGTTTTCACTGTTATTAAAATGGAGATAGGACAAGAAAGCACTGAGGTCACGAAAGGCATAAACGAGACAGTTGTCCATCAATACTGACCAGAAGCAGGTGAGGTTTCCCGCCCTTCATATTGCCCAGTTTGGTCACTTGTATAACGGCGTCTTTGCTTGCGTCTGCGTAATACGCCAGATCCTGGAATGTGATAAGATAAGATAAGATAAATAATATTACATGAGAAATGCACCCAGGAATCTTGATTTAATCTTATAATGTGATAATGACAGAAAGGAAAAGGTGAAAACATATTATAAAATATTGGAACAAATTTTTGAGCATTTCTACTATTTCTTTTGAACATAACGATATCTATTCATTTACTACTTGGCGATTTCTCCTTTTCCGAGGAACAAAACGATTCTTTGAGATGCGAAAGCTGCCCAGTGTTTAGTCCTTGGCATTCTTATACACCGTTTTTAGACAGCCCCGTTAATCAAAATAATACAAACAACTCTAAGAGTGCAGACGGAAACAGACGGAAAGTCGGGAAGGGTGGGATGGGGGGGGGTGCCTGAGATTAAGGACATAATATGAGACGTGAGAAAGACGTCTTGATAAAAATAGAGAAATGATGACACTATTATGTCCTAGAAAGAGTAGGGATGTTTGTTGGGTTTTATAATTAAAATAATTTTGCTTTTGTAAGTGCGTTACAGCACTCGCAAAACAATTAGGTCGAATAAGTATCGAAGATTATTAAAGTTTTACAAGAGAGTAACAAACACAAAGAAGAAGGAGCAGAGGTAAGGACGATAGATGTTTGATGGGAAAGAAGGAGCAAACCACTCCAGAGCACCCACCAACCACCCACACTGGAACGTTTCACCTCTGTTTGCACGAATGGGGCTATTTATAGACACCTCATTTGGGGAAAGTAGAAGCAAAGATCGTGTAGTGGAGAATCTTTGGTGGAAATCTGTTTTCCTCTTTCTCTCCTTGACATCCCCCC
>NW_004797766.1:163959-165385 GCF_000002075.1 Aplysia californica | reverse complement strand
GATAAGAGTAGGTTTCGGCCGCCACCCGGGCAAAATTCAAAATTTCTTATCAACTGAAAATATTAGGTGTGTCCCGCGCGCTCATATGACGTTATGCGAGCGCCGTAAAACACTGTACAAAAAAAAAACAAAAAACAAACAACCTACAAACTATGACTTCTATCAACTTCAAGTCAGCCGTTGGCAAAGACCAGGTTCGATGATTTGCTAAGCGGCTTGCGCGTTCAACCTCCAACCCTCCACGAACAGGTAGATCTACAAACACAGTACTTTGATCTACATCTTAGGCGGAGAAAGGAAAGTATGTGTCAATACAGCACTCAGCTATTCATAGGTTTTTGAGTGGTAAAACACACGCCGCACTTTTGTCTTCTTTACCAAGAGGGGATGTCCGTGGGTTTCAGAGACAATGGTTATTAAGAAGAAATAGCAGATAGTGACTTCCAAATTACGTTAGCAGTGAAAGGATTAACAGATACATAAATGTTTGCTAAACTGTTTTACATCTTATTTACACAGCTTTGCATTCAGTTAAGTAAGTTTATTATTACCTTTATGTATGACCAAAGTCTTTAAACACTTTTCGAAACTCCTGCTTAAATTCTAAATATACTAAGGAAGCGTTTAGCTAAGAAGGGCATTTTCCGCTAAGTTACAAAAGGAAATTTTCGGCTCAGAGTCCATTCTAAATGTTCCTAAATCGAGAGTTCAACTGACGAAAAAAAAATTAACAAATTGAATGTTTATGAATGTGGTAAAGGTTTACTTAAGCCCTTCATACGGGGTGCTCACTACGGAAGGGATTGGCTGATCGGGTAGATCTCCCGACTCGGTCGCCTCAGAAACAAACGTGTTTGTCTTCGTTTCAGGCGACCGAGTCCGGCGATCGGCCCGATCCAGCCGTAGTGGGCACCCCGTTTATTCAGAACTTACTTGACCTACTAAACGGGAATTCGGGTGCAAAAGTTTTGATTCCGAGCGATTTCAGGTAGACCAATAATGTTGGGTTCGTTCAACCTAGTTTTTAACATTATGTGTGGATGTTTTAAATCCATGACCTTTTCCAAAGAAAGCAAACCTGTGGGGATGTTAAGTTTAACTTTCACAAAAACGTAATTAGTAGTAAAAAAAACCCAAAACCCACAGGGGGAAAAAACGAGACAGACAGTTTTTAGACACTTTCTTAAGGAGTAATGAGCATTGAGCATCTCATTTGTGTGAACAAATTCTACCCCTCGCATGTGACATTTCGCCTGCTGTGCAGCTCTAAGGTTAGAGGGTCAAAGGTTGCAGTATCACCTTTGTGGCTGAATGGTTTGCCTAAGTGTAAGTGTTGCTCGCTATTGAATGCAAAAGAGAAGGTTGTTTTAAAAGTGGTATAGATCGTCGAATTCCCTTACAGATTTACAATTAACACACACACACA
>NW_004797766.1:162052-163177 GCF_000002075.1 Aplysia californica | reverse complement strand
GGGGGGGAGAGAAAAGTTGGAACTTCCAGCAGTGAACCCCAAATGACCCGTTGAACGGGGTGTACAAAACATTATAACGATTATCCATAATTTAAACGATATTCTTTTTTCTCACGCTCCTTCAGATTTGAATAAGGAAGTTTCCAAAGGAATTTGGGTGTGCACGAACTGTGAACCCTACCCATAACAGATATGAGCAACGCTACAATCAGACCACTAGTGAGTTCAAGTTCACAGGCCCAGCAACCCGCAGGTGTGTCCACAATGTTGCTGAGGCGAGGGGTACACTCAAACACTGGCCGTGTTTTTGACTCCCTGGCCCACTGGAGAGAGATCATGCTTAAGTAAATATAGATTTAATTCTGTCGGAGTGGGTAGATAAAAGGCCGAACTTTGGTGAGCCTAACCCATAGAAAGTTGAAGGAAGCTGAATAATATTCCTGTTTTTTTTTCTTCTTTTGTTTTGCTTTATATTATTGTTAACATGTGAAATCATAGGCCGACATTGAAAACGTTAAATCTGACAACTGTAGAAAGTAATTTATCAAAGCACAGACAAATAAATAGGCCACGATAAAGAGCTGTAGCTAGCATGAAGCTGAATGATATTCCTGTTTTGTTTTTTTTTGTTGTTTTTTGTTGTTTTTGCTTTATGTTGTTAACATGTAAAATCATAGGCCTACACTGAAAACGTTAAATCTAACACTGGTCTACATCTTTACGAAGTAATTCATCAAAACACATACTAAGAAAGATAGAAAGCTGAAAGGCTGTAGATATAATTTGGTATGCCTAGCTCACTGAAGTTTTGCTAAATAATATTCATGTCTTTTTTGTTTTGTTTCATCACATTAACCAATAACAGTGTCGGGCAACATTAAAAACGTTTAAGCCCATAGAGGTCGATAAGTTTCTGAAGTAATTCATCAAAACCGAGACTGGGAAAGATAGAGGCCTGTTATGGCAAGGAGTGAGGGACCAACGGGCGAACCCAGCGATGCTGGCAGGTGACAGGTGACAGGTGTTAACCAATAGAATTCCCCCCCCCCCCCGACGATGACCGAGACTATAACGCATTCTGTTCAACAGACTGGGTTGGCCCAGATCGAACTTCGGTCAAATCGC
>NW_004797766.1:160939-161952 GCF_000002075.1 Aplysia californica | reverse complement strand
CACACACATCATTGGGAAACAAGTGTTTGGTTGCATATCTGACTCCATGGTCGAGCATTGAAGACATCCAGAAAAGAGTCGAGACTTCAGAAAAGCAAATATGTCAATCTTGAAAAGAGTAGCCCAAGTTAACCGCCTATTATGACAATGCGCTTTTAAAAACAAAACCAAAAAACCCCCACCTAAACACAACAACAAACAATCAAAATGAAAAGAAAAAATAATAAAACGTGACAAAATCTACGCGTTTGCACACACCACGGGCAAAATCTACCCAGATTGTGACCCTGAACGTGATTTTCGCCCATAACTTCAGGCCCACTAACGGAAGTCAAACATTTCAAATTCATTAATCATGACGCACCCTCTTGTCTTTGGCCGAACATTCCCAGCCAAGTTCAAGTTCAAAGAGACGCCAAACCCTCACGTGAATCAACAGCGCTGTGGTGAGTGACTCAAACATACTGGGGTTTGTCTTGGACATTAAAGGGGATACGGAGGATAAGGATGACGATGATGATAATGATTAGAGAAACTATAGTTCTATCGTATCATGCAGATAGGGGGAGAGACATTGAGAGGCAGCACGGTCAAAACATGACTTGCTGTCACATGTCGTAGTTATCATGGGGGCATTCGTTGCCTTGAGGTTAAGGTATTCGCCTCTCATTCAAATAGCACCCAGCTAAGAGGGCAGATAATTTTGAAAACACCATAAACAACGTAAGCTCAAAAAGTAAAGGTACCCATTTCACACCCCAGCATTATATCAAGTGAACTTTGAGTGTTTGAAGTCTCTTAGTTTTGTAATTCTATTTCGTTACTTCAGTTTGGGCTTAAGTTGCAACAACACATAACCAGTTTTCGACTGGCAACCCTTCCAATTCTCAATCTAATTTAACTCAACAAAATCTTCTCAACAACACCAACAAAAAATTTTTTTAAGTAATCTTCATACCAAGCCCCCCTCTCAAATGCAATAAAAGTTAACTTGAGCAGAGATACTGACACCC
>NW_004797766.1:159089-160462 GCF_000002075.1 Aplysia californica | reverse complement strand
ACAACAACAGCAACAATAATAATAATAATAATAATAATAATAATAATAATAATAATAATAATAATTATTATTATTATTATAATAACAACAACGCAAAAGTGTGGGCGGCATCGATAATGTAGTGGTGAGGATACTGGACTCGTAATATCAAGATTGTGGGCTCAGGGGTTCGGGGGTCATCTCAACCCCTCGTTATCTCTTTGGGAAAGGCTCTTGCACAAATTTCCCTTTTGGCTCCGTACTATTTGAGATGGACAGTGAGTTCGAGGACCCAGTCTCTTAAATAACCTTACAGTGTTGTAAATGACTTTACAGTTGTGTACATACCAATGCCCCCCCCCCTCCCCCGTGGGTTGGAGGATTATATACATAGACCCACAACCCCGTCTGCAGGAGGTGAATCCCCTCCAATGACGAAATGTCGCACAAGGACCCCAGCCCTCTGGGATCCACATGCGACACCTTCTTTGGTGAATTATATTCCTCTTCTCCTTTCTTCTTTCTTTTTTTTCCTTTCTCTTCTTCCAACGTTGACCTCAAGTGCAGAAAAACTAAAAGTCGTCCATCCCAGAGAGTGTGCACCTCCGTTACCACCCAAGAAGTCCAGAAAAAAACCAAGTGTGATTTAAAACTCATTCATCTACAGACAAACACACGTCATGTCAGTAATCTAATCTGATCATTTTGTTTGATAGTATTTCTTTACCCTAAAGCTATTGTGTTCGAGAAAGTAAGGTTATTGAAATAAAAAATATCCAAACAAAATGAGTTTCAAGTGGATATAAAGCAAATAACCGAGAGCTCAAAGGGAGCTTTCACGATGATTTCATTAAAAAAGTTGAAAAGAAGTAGGGAAATCGTGACATAACTGACGGAGTTTCCTTTGAGTTACTGGCCTTGAAACCCGGAACTTTGGTGTAAAGATTAAAGAAAGTAAGACACGATCTCAGTTGGATTCACAAAAGAGGATATTATTAATATTATGTTTGTGTAAACTTTCTGATATGAATAAGGCCGCACCTTGGTCAGCTATAGAGCTGTATGTAGTGTAACGTGAATCATTCTTTAGAATCTTCTTGGTAAGGGTAATCATATCCGGGATGTCACGTTGTTTTCCAGGTGTGTTCGTTTCTGAAGAGGGTACACAGAGTCTAATGCCTGTTGATATATTATTCTTAATTCGTGCCGTTGTGCTGTCAAAGGGACCAGGCATCATTTTACCGTTTTAAATGGTTACTGGGTTTAAGGTTGCACTGAGTGTGTTGTTTTTCTTGCTGTTGCTGTTTTTCGTGGCGTTGGTATTGTTTCTTTTTGTTGTTGTTGTTGCTGTTGTTGTTGTTGTTGTTGTTGTTGTTGTTGTTGAGGTTGCTTTC
>NW_004797766.1:156805-158749 GCF_000002075.1 Aplysia californica | reverse complement strand
TTTTTGTTGTTGTTGTTGTTGTTGTTACTGACGACGACTAATGATGATGGTGATGATAATCTCCACTTCCACCCCAGCAATCACCAAAGAAACCCCCACACCTACCTCTACCACTACCACAACCATCTCACCTGTCTGTCTTTGAGTTTCTCCTTTCGATATTCGTACTCCCCGTCCGCCCCCACACGGAGGGTGTACAAAGGCACATTGGGCGAATGTTCTGGAATTCGTAGCAGCTCAAGTTTTGTGACCACATCTGCGTTGGAACTGATGGAAATGTTCACTACCTCTGGGATATCGCTGTCTGCGAGGTCTGAAGAGTTGTAGCTTAGGTGGACTGGAAGGGGCGAGAGAATAAATTAGAGTCATCATCATCATAACTATTGTAGAAAATTATTTTTTAAAAAAGTAAATTGACTTGAGTAGAACTATTTAATCAGTATTTGAAAAAAATTGTTCCTGCCTTTCGTCATCAAAAGCTAGGTCAGGAATAAAAAAATAAAAGGAATAAAAACTAGAGCGACAAGACCATTTACTTGGAGAATCCCCAAAACAAATTTAAATAAGAAAGGAGCAAAGAGACAAGAGACAAAAAAGTAAAGAGATGTAAAAAAAAAAAAAGACTCAACAACAAGAACTGCAACAACAACAATTACAACAGCAGCAGCAACAACAATAACAACACCCTCAGAAAAAAATGAAATCAGAGAGAAATGGGAAACATTATTGTGAGCACCTTGCTTACCTGAGATTGAGTACACCAGTGAGATCTGAATAACCAAAACTGGAAGAGCCAGGCAAGGAAATAGTCCAAACTTGGTCATTGTACTTCTCGAATGAACCAAGAGGGAAATCTGACGAGGTCAACCGCTGGACGAAGCAGGGATATCGTAGACAGGCTGCGTGTATGGAATCGACTATATCGTCGTATACAGGTAATTGTGGAAGGGAAGTACGTATGTCGTAGACAGATATGTATGAAGGAATGCGGGAACCAATTTTATTTAGTTTTTGTTTTCTAAAATGCTATAAGATTCCCTGAAGTCTGTAGCGATCTCGATTTCTTTTTTGTTGTAAACAGCATTTGTTTAATTTCACAAAAAGGAGGGGGGGGGGGGGATTTCGTTACTGAAGTGTATGGGATTAGCACTTGTATGGACGCTCTAGTTCTGGAAAAGAAAAATGGCTTGACTTCGATTAATCAATTATCGTGAGATCAGTATGGATTTCTTTTTGTTATTCTCTTTCTCCCTTTCTCTCGTTCTGTATTCTGTACTACGCTACTTGGTCTCGACTTTCTTTCTCTTTGATAGTAGTTGCTGATGTTGTTGTCGTCGTCGATGTTTCTTTTGCGGTTCTGAAAGAGGGTGTCGCTGTCTCTGTTTAAATCCGTATCCCCTCACAACATGCCTTTTTTTTTTCTTCTATCGTTCTGTAGAGGTGTCGAATTTCTTGCGCCGTAACTTGTGACGTAAATAAGTTGGTGTTCTGGAGATGACGTTCACGGTAATTAAAAACCAGGCTTTTGCTAAAGATGTGGAGTTCTCCCTGTCGATCTTCTTTCTACCCGTTTCCTGAAAAAAACCGACCCAAACCAAAATAATTAAATTCATAAAATGAATCGTGTTATTATGCGTTTCCATCTATCATTCTGTTGGTGGTACATTAAATTTATTCCAATTATACGATACACGTTTTATGTAAAACTGTAATAGAGAGAAAAGAGAGGGAGAGACAGACTAGTAGATAGTGAGAGATAGGGAAAGAGAGAGAAATAAAGATAGACAGAGAAATAAAGAGAATGGAGAGAGAAACACAGAGAGAAAGAAAGAAACAGAGAGACAGGGAGAAAGAGAGAGAGAGAGAGAGAGAGAGAGAGAGAGAGAGAACGAGAGAGAGAGACAGAGAGAGAGAGAGAGAGAGAGAGAGAGAGAGAGAGAGACA
>NW_004797766.1:154645-156100 GCF_000002075.1 Aplysia californica | reverse complement strand
CAAAGAGAGCAAAGGAGATCGGTGATAATTTGGGAGGGGAGGGGGGTAGAGATCGGCGGAGGGGTTGGGGGAGGGAGGGAAAGGGGAGAGGATGGTGGGTGTTGCAGGGAGGAGCCAATCAGATGAGGAAAGGACAGCCAGAGGGAAGAGACGAGTACACAAGTATGTAAACCTATCAATATATGAAAAGAGACGTCAAGAGATATATTATTATTATTATATAGGAATAATGAGGGATGGATAGAGAGAGACTGATAGAGATAGGTGTAGTGAGATTGGTCTGTTGATAGATAGACTGACAGAAAAACAATCAGACAAACAGATAAATAGATAGATAGGTAGATAGATAGATAGATAGATAGATAGATAGATAGATAGATAGATAGATAGATAAATAGACAGACAGATAGATAGATAGGTAGGCAAAAAAAAAAAAAAAGAAAAAAGGAAGAGGGAGAAACATCTCGTATGGAGATAGACATTATCTGTAACAAACAGGACAAGCCCTCGCCGTCACTCCCCCAACATGTGCGCGAATGTTTGACGCAGCACCTGATCGACATCTGCTCGTTTGCATATTACCTATAGCCCTAACAGGTCGCGATGTGCGCGCGCACACACAGACACGCAAAAATTGTATTCAGGGACATGGTAAGTATTGAGACAGCGCACATAAAAAACATCCCACCTAGATTTTGTGCTGCTGTTTCTGTCATTCATTTCTACTTTCTAATCACTACCCTTATTGATGAATTGATCTATTGACTAATAATTCATCAATCATCTAAAAAAAACACCAAACAAAGTAACAAACTACCAACCAACTAAATAGCCAACCAACAAACCAACCAACCAATCAACCAACCAACTAATTGACAAATCAATCAATCAATCAATCAATCAATCAATCAATCAATCGAATGAATATTTCATTAATCCATAAAGCAATACATCAATCGAAGAAATCAATAATTAACCGAACAGTCAATCAACCTAGTAATAGGTTCATCCATCGATCGATCACTTATCCGACCGAAGGATGAGTAAATAAATTAGTCAATCGCAGCAAGTCGGTCACTCAACCAATCAAGCATTTAAGGAGTACAGAAGCCGTTACAAAAATATGATTATTATTACAACCGAGAAAACAGAGCTACTCTGCGATCTTCAAAAAACATCGGGAAAAGGTAGTCAGTATCATACCAGACTACAATGCTTGCGAATCCTGTTCCAGGGTTCAAAGAACGTTCAACCTTTCAAAGCAGGTTTTAGAATTCTCATCCGTTTCACTCGGCTCTATCGGAGACGGGCGTTAAATGAAAAATTATCTTGTTTCCAAAATAAATGAGGATGACATAGAAAGGCAGTAAAGACGTGCTTTTTAAAACCTCGAGATAAAAGCCGGTTAGAACCCAAGATATTATTATTATTATTATTATTATTATTATTATATTT
>NW_004797766.1:152678-154022 GCF_000002075.1 Aplysia californica | reverse complement strand
GTGGTCTAAAATCGATAAGAGTAGGCTTCGGCCGCCACCCGGGCAAAATTCAAAATTTCCTACCAACTAAAAATATTAGGTGGGTCCCGCGCGCTCATATGACCGTATGCAGTTGCGAGCACCGTAAAACACTAACCAAAAAACAAAACAACCCCCCCCAAAAAAAAATCAAAAAAATCATCTTCTTCTTTTATTTCACTTTCGATAGACAGAGTAATATTAATAGCACTTTATCGCGTCTGGCTTGTCAAGTCAACGAATAGAAACGTAAGTTTTACACAGGGTAATGCGTTAATGGGTCCGTTGTCGCGGACTGAAGACAGAAGAAATGACACAAAAGTGTCCTTCACCTTAGCCGTCAAAGATTGTTGAACACAACAGAATGTTACGCAGTTCCGAAGCCCTAAAAGTCTCCGATTTCTCAGTTAGTGGCTGGCTCAACAGACGTGAAAATGATGATGGTTATTCACAACTAATTATAATAACTTATCTGAACAATAGTTCGTCCGTTTGTGTCTGACGATGGACAATGCATTTGAAGAGGTGAATGTTTCTTAAAGTAGAAAAAGAAGAATTAATGATAATTAAGATGATCTGTGGCTTCTCTTTTGGTGAATGGCATCTATTCTGACAGAGAAGAGTTTGCCAAAATTTGAGAATTTAAAAATTTCATGTCCATTTGTGAATCTGGGTGACTTGCGGGCTTCTCTCTTGGCATTGACATTTACAATTAATGAAGCTTCATAATAACATTTATTTTACCATATCAGTTTGTTTACTTTTGGCAAAAGAGTTCTGCTGTGAACACGAGAAGTTCAATCCAGATGAAACATTCTGTGTGCTGAAAATATTGTCTGATAATGGTGGGTTTTTCGGAAAAAAGTCTAAGCCATCACAATACTATGTAAGTTTGCATAATTTGACAGTATCTGGAGAATAAAATGCCTTAAAATTGTCTGCATTTCTCAGTTAAAAAAACAACAAAGACCTAAACCCTACCAATTATAGTTTTTGGAAGTCAAAAGAATTTTTGCGATGACAACGCTGTTCTAAGAGCAATATTAACCAGGCAGTGGTCGGACTAGCAGTTTGTTTCCATTTGACTTTGACCTATGATTCAGCTCTCCGAAAATTTGTGCGAAAAAATGAAGAAAAGACCTTGCGAAAATGAGTGTACAGCGCCCCTTGCAACACTGTGAGATTATTTAATAAGAGGCTGGATCTTATTTCAACGTCCACCTCAGATGGGAAGGTAAATTTGTTAACCGACTTAAATTCGACTCGCATTAATAGGCTCCGAACCTTTTTATTTATTTATCCATTTATTCATTTTTTATAATTGTT
>NW_004797766.1:148876-150136 GCF_000002075.1 Aplysia californica | reverse complement strand
AGAGAGAGAGAGAGAGAGAGAGAGCGAGAGACAGATTGAAAGAGAGAGAGAGATAAATTTATTCCTTTTTTATCTCAATATGCAGAGTGTGTCTTCAAAGTATATCTTCAGTGCCCCATTAAGTACAGCTCTTTGTAAATGTTACCTCAAAAGTGCAGTGGTTTTGTTTGAGAAGTGCAAACAGCAAATTCCCCAACACTACGGTGCAAAACAGCGAAGTATCTGCCTTTCATCTACGAGTTATATGTACATTATTTATATTTATTCCTTGGTTTTTCACTCTTACATCCATGATGAACTGTCATTTTCCCACGGTCGGGGCCACAAGATATAGTAAAATATTTACTTTTTAGAGAGCAATGCTTTTAACCAAACCTTTATTTGTATGATTACGGTGAACGTCAAACATAAAGATAAATTATATTTTTAAAGGACACACAGTTCTCAATTCCAGGCTGGCTGGGAACGGTAAAATACTAAAGAAAAGAATCAGAAGCAATTTTTCGTCGGGTAATTCTGTTAAAATGTATGCTCAGACGCTCTTACGTAGTTGACAGCGCCGTTAAACTTTAACCAAAACCAAAATGTACCAAGGGGGCTCTCGTGGCCTTGAGGTTAAGGTTTTCGACTCTCATTCAGTAGGTCCCGGCTTTGAATCCGGATAACGACGGAAATTATTCTTCTCTAAAATTGCCTCCTTTCTCCTCCTTTCATGTTGTGACAATGTTCTGCTTACGTCCATACTTTCTGCCCCCACCCCCTCACCTCCTTTGCCCCTTCCTCTGGGCTCCTGACTCTTTCTACAGCCTTTCTATTGCTACTCCTCGGCTCCTTCTTACTGTTGCCTTTCAGCCACACCCATGATCTTCTGGTAGGAAAGATCTACACCTAGCCTTCTCGGACAAAACCGAAAAATCTTGGAAGTCCCGTGTGCAAGTTGCACACGCTAAAAATCCCTTGGAGGCCCAAAATCGATAAGATTAGGTTTCGGCCTAATTAATTAAAAAATTCCTACCAACTGAAAATCTTTAATGTCTCCTGCGCGCTCATGTTTAATATATGACCGTATGCAATTGCGAGCGCCGTAAAACACTTACCAAAACAAAACAAAAAAAAGTACTAAATCCACAATTTTGAATTTAAAAAAAATTGCAGTTTCTTACTCTATGGTATCAGGTACATGCCGTGTTTAAGAAAGTTTGATATTTCGTCCAAATTGTAGCGGAAGTGACAACGTCCGTGTGTGTGTGTGTGTGTGTG
>NW_004797766.1:143436-145961 GCF_000002075.1 Aplysia californica | reverse complement strand
CCCCCCCCCGCTCCACCACACACA
This sequence comes from Aplysia californica, assembly GCF_000002075.1. Taxonomy (NCBI): domain Eukaryota; kingdom Metazoa; phylum Mollusca; class Gastropoda; order Aplysiida; family Aplysiidae; genus Aplysia; species Aplysia californica. Next base: position 145,937 of record NW_004797766.1, on the reverse strand, counting down.
CTTTCCAACCTACCTGCCGCATACAACAACGCAACAAATGAGACATGCCGTACTCTCACTCTAAACCGAAGCAAGGTCACAATTCTACAGCTGAAAACCACAGGTGTTTGCTTTTAAAAGGGACAAGTTTACTCAGTGTCAGCATGTAGAAGTCTCATCTTTTGAAAGCCGATACGAGTCATGCGACACACTGACATAGGAAAACATCTATGGTATGCTCTACTATGCATGTAGAACTGTTTGTATAATCGATAGCACAGTCATGTAATGTTGTGAAAAGGCTAGTTTGACCGCTTTAAATTAGTGTCTACAAATGAGTTGTTCAGATGGTGAAAAGGCGAGGGGTTAAATGAGGTAAGAAACGTGTTGGGATAAGATGAGATGGGTTAGGACTAGGTGACATGAGGTGACATGAGATGGAATATATTATGCTTAATAAAAGAAGATAGTAATAATAATGTGTCATTGAATGAAATGAGATGAGATGAGATGAGATGAGCCAGGTTGAGACAAACAAATGGCATAAGATAAGGTGAGATGGAGAAAAGGTACGAAGAAGTGGAGTGAGGCGTAATTAAGAGAGACTGGATGGAATAATGGGGTCACATGCGAAGAGATGGGATGGGAAAAGATATTGAAAGGTGACCTATCGAAATGCCACGATATGAAATGTCGTTAAAAGGGTAAAATGGGGCAAATCGGGTTGAGATGAGATAAACTTCTGCAAATAAGTTTGTCCGGGTGGTTCCATGACTTTACTATCGCTTTCCGTGAAGAGATTAATGGTTATTTACCTTTTCTGTCGTCATTTTTACACGAAAGGATTATGATGATAGTGTTGGTGGTGGTTGGAATGATGATGATGATGATGATGATGATGATGATGATGATGATGATGATGATGATGATGATGATGAAGCCTACGTGGCGAAACGTAGAGCCGTTTTAATAGACGTTTAAACAATATTTAGTAATATTTTCTGACAGAAAATTAATCAAGACTCCCCCTACCTACTCTGCTTTTAAACAATGTTGATAAGAAAATGAGCCCTGTAAAACAAGAAATGCTCTCTAAAAATTTAGCAAAATGGAATTTCCAAACTGGGCCGCGATTGACATTTCCCATGAAAAAGATGGACATATTTATCCATATTTATTTACAAAACTACTTTTTCCCATGCTCAATCCCGCCCTTGTCTACTGTGTGATAAGGGAAGATCGCCACCATTACACCACAGCCCCAGCTAGTTTGAACACATCATACACGTCTGCTTCAGATATGAGTGCACGATATAATGAGAGAGGTCAATGAATAAATTAAGCGAACGGAGTATATCGGCAGTTTGATCTGTGAACGGATCATCCTGACGTAACGCTTTCTCTCCTCCGACTGGGTTGAAAGGAGGAAAGGAGTTATAATATTATTATTATTAAGGACACAGTGTCACAATTTTTCTTCTAAAATCATCCTAATAAATGTTTTGTAATACTATGCCCCCTCCTCCCCCTTTTAAAGAAAGAAACTGACATTATACTTGCACCGTATGCTTCCCGGGAGGCTAAGAATGTTTCTTAGTTAACTATGGTCTACTGGGGTAATAATAATAATATAGTGTTAAGCGCAAAGAGCCTGCTTTCGAGTGGGGACATGCGCTATACAAATGCTATTTATTATTAGTATTAGATAATTTAAGATGCAGGCCTCTTAGACCCTGCTTGCAAAGCAAACCCGGGTCGTGAGGGTTCATGATGTAATTAGAAGGATAGAATACTAGTTTGATCTTTCTTTCTTTTTTTACAACGAATCGAACTAAAGTCTATTGGTGAGGAAGAAAAGAAGGCGATTCACCACCTTCGAAGTGTTCCATCATGTACGTTTGAGAACTGTACACTGTGGCTGGCTTATATTACATTACAGTGTTTTAGCTTTGGAGCTACACAATTGAAAAAAATACTCGGGGGATGAATAAATGAATGAATGAATGAATCAACCAATCAACCAATTAAATAAACAATAGCGCATTACTTGATGAATCAGCTAATCAATTATTCAAGTACTTTAGAAGCAACAAACTAATTATAAAAAGTAAACGAAATTGTGTAAATCTTGAAAAGTCCCAAGAAGCATCGATCAGGTTTTACATAATAGTATAGAAAAAATTCTCTTAGTAATATATATATTTTATCATGTTGGGGTTGCAAAAGTGAATATTTGCGAACAATGAACGGTAGCATTTGATTCACCACTCACCAGCATAATATTATGAAATTAAGGCCTAATTTTATGGAATACTGGGAGACAAATAGAAAAGTGCCCCCGTACGCCCGCATGAGCGCGCGTGTGTGTGTGCGTGTGCATGTGCGTGAGTGAGTGTGGTTGGCCTGAGTGTTTTTGAGAGAAGGGAGGGTTGCTCAGAGAGCTACTAGACAGGCATGTAGGTAAGGTGTTTGGTTCGTTCTTCACAATGCAGGTACGCGTATACATGTGCTATACATTATAT
>NW_004797766.1:141364-143190 GCF_000002075.1 Aplysia californica | reverse complement strand
TAGATAGATAGATAGATAGATAGATAGATAGATAGATAGATAGATAGATAGATAGGTAGATAGATAGATAGATTCGATGGGAAAAGAAATATCGGACTTTGCGATTTTACATCTTAAGAGATCATTATTATCTTCTTTTATCTTTAGGGACTAGTGATAGTCTTTCTTATATTCTTAACGATTTAGGCTACCCAAGATAGGGAAAAATAGTTGGTTACGTGTAACTTACAAGAAGAAACACTATATATATTTCCAAGAAAAAATTAAATCTAAATAGATTATTTCCTCCAATTATGAAGTCAGAGTGATAGTTTGGCAAGGTACCACTGTTACGCCCTACTTCTTTCCTTTCCCTCTGTTGTTTCTGTCTGTCTCTTTGTCCTACTTTTCCCCCAGCACTAAATGACCATTAGAAAATTAGTATGTGGATATGCTTCTCTTTGCTCAAACAAACAAAGAAACAAACAGTGACGTAAAAAAAAGATACTGCTGCTATTTATACGTCATAGAGCAATGTTCTACAACTATTTTGTTAAATAGTAAATCAATAATACCTGTTTGATAAAGTTCCGATCAATCACAAAATGTCTCATGTCCAGCGGACGGGCAGAAAGTATAACATTATGTAATCCGAGGAAGAATGAAATATTTTTATGCCCTCCACAGAAAACTAAAACTAAAAATCCACTTCGTAGAATATTATCCTTTCAAAGAGTTTGTTCTAAATAATAATGTGATCTTATGGCACATACACACACACACACCCTAAAGAGGATTAATTGGACATTAATCAATGAAGAAAACCGTTGGCCTGACAAGTATCCTAACGCTCCCCCCTGACCCGCAGGCTGTGAATGGCAGACCTGACCAGGAGCGTCACTGTCACAGTTTGATTTTTTCGCGCGGCTGATTAGCAACAGGGGCAGGCTGTAGATTCGCCGTGTGTGTGAGAGAGAGAAAGAGAGAGGTGCGGGCTGGCGCGCTCTGTGCTGACGTCACCGCTTGCGTGAAGTGGTGTGCGGTCAGGTCGGATAGTTAGCGGGCGGGCTATTGTGTGTGTGCGTGTTTTTTTTTTTTTAGTAGTAGGGCCTAAAGTGTTTTACGGCTCTCGCAACTGCATAAGGTCATATGAGCGCACGGGACACATTTTACATTTTCAGTTGAAAGGGAAATGTTGGGGCTATTGTGTTATCGAAGTTAAGAAGGGAACTGGAACTTGTTAAAACTTCGTTATAAAAAATAGTGTAGTTATTGTAGGTAGATGTGTAAAGTCGTCATAGTTTACATTTGTTTGTAGGAGGCGGGCGACTTTGCCCTTTCGTGTCAAAGGCAACTCGGGCTGAGGGGGATGTAGCGCCCCAGCAGACAGGCAGTAACATTGGACACAAAAGAAACAAAACAAAACAAAGAAACCAACCGACAATTGTTGGAAAAATGGGAGCCAAAAAAAACAAAACAAACCCAACCGGAACAACTTTCAAACTAAGCTCTCATGAAATATTAACTGTTTTGTACGAAAATTTAAGTATTATCCGGTTTACAGGAATCAGTTCATTTTTACGTCAATCAATTATTGTCATTTGGCGTGTGCAGCACAGCAGGTGACCGTCGCCCGAGGTCAGGTGGTGCTTTTGAACCGGTGCCAAACACAATAGAAATAGAAGTGATCAGTGCTAAAATCCAGCCTATCTGACTCAATAACAACGGTGAAGCATTCGCTATAACAATAACACTAACAGCACCACCATAACTGTTGCCACGTTGGCAGTATAGATCCACATTCTCTCTCTCTCTCTCTCTCTCTCTCTCTCTCTCTCTCTCTCTCT
>NW_004797766.1:136838-139518 GCF_000002075.1 Aplysia californica | reverse complement strand
GCTGCTGCTGCTGCTGCTGTTGCTGCTAATATATAATGTTTTTGAAAATCATACATGTCTGTCTCTGCCGATTTTACTCTATTTGGAGTCTACAATGATGACGATAATGATGATGACCTTTAAGACGTTCATGGTGATACATGTGTTATTCATTGTAGTTGTCCACTTTGCCAATCATGATTAATCATTTTAACTCACCTCTTTGTCTCGACCTGATGTAATGGTTCTATAATAATATATCTTTCACAACGTTTTAACCCTCGAAGAGTTCAGAACGCTAAAAGAAATAAGACAAAGAAAGTCTTGATCAATTTTTTCTAGAACACCTCCGTCAAATCTGTTAACTTTTAATCCAAAACCTTTTCCGAAACGACGGTTTACACAGACAGACAGCCTTATGACATTCTCCCTATTTATACTAGTGGAACTTGTGCAGGGTGACACAGCCATACACTGACATACTGACTGAATTGATTAAGAGCTTTATAACATGCTTGGCTACCCAGGCGGCACGATGTCACTGGATCCACTCATACCTTCACACACACCCAGTCCCCAACCCCTTTCTTCACCCCGCCAAAAACGTAGTGAAAGAACTTTTGCCCAGCAGAGCTTGACTGAAAGGCTCGATTCCGTCGGAAAAAAAGGAACAATCGCATTTCCCAGATTTTTTTTTTCGTTAGACTAAAACGGTAAAGTTTGGCAAAGCTGCAACAACTCAAGACACGTACTTGGTACTTGGATTTAGATATTAATTATTCTCATTATTTTGAAATAATTATGCTGTACGGATGATTATGTCTATCACTTCAGGGCAACTTGTTTTAAATGGGATACTGCATCCCTGCAAACAGACCGAGATACTCCAAGAAAGAAATATTCTCAACGTTAAAAGGCTTGTATGTGCCTGTCGAAAGTTTAATAAGCTGTCACCGATGACATCCTGTTATATACACCAATACAACACAACCAAATGACGTATGGGTATACCTAGAACATAGTGTTGATTCCCGAGGGAGAGAATAATTAAATGTTTGTACTTATATTTGAGGGGTTAGTATTTTACCTTTTCGTTTTTTTGCTGTTGTCAATAAGACGTTTTTGATCATTTCCCCAATGGCGTCAAATGTATTGCACACTCCTGACTTCACAGTTTTAAAAATAGTCTATAGTATTGTGTTATTGGAATTGTGTGTAATTATCAAAGTTGGTGCATGTATATATGTATGTGTGTGTGTGTGTGTGTGTGTGTGTGTGCGCGCGTGTGTTTGAGTGTGTTTGTGTGTGTGCGTGTGTGTGTGTGTGTGTGTGTGTGTGTGTGTGTATGTGTGTGTGTTCGTGTGTGTTTGTGTGGGAGTGTGTTTGTGTGTGTTTGTGTGTGTATGTTTGTGTATGTGTGTGTTTGTGTGTGTATGTGTGTGTGTTTGTCTGTGTGTTTGTCAGTGTATGTGTGTTTGCGCATGCGTGGGCGCGTTGCTTCCCACCACTGCGCAACGACACGAGCCTATGTTACACAATACACAACTTCAACGCACTGTCCTTTCCTAGCCCAGCGAAACCATTGTGCTCAGGCATTGTGATACCAGTCTGTCCAGTCACGAACGAACCATGTCCCAGAGTTCAGACTAGTGCTATTCCATTTTGAGCAACTTTGTCTGTGTTTTGAAGCGTGAAGTCACTATCGTGGTACGGTATTCAAATACAGTGGACGAATGGCTTTTTCTCATATTGGGCAAACAGCAACATTCATTCTTGAATTATAGTGAATACTTCTTAGAAGTAGGTTTTATCATTCATGTTGGTTCCACTTATTACGCTGTCTCGTAAACATCAAAGTGTATCTACCCCCAATGATTTGAAATAATTATAAAATGCTTTAATTTTACGACAGTGGGGTGAGTAGGCTAAAATAATATGACGATAATCCATTATCGGAGAAAACCCCTACATATTTGAATGACTGCCTCGCTTCGAATAGATCGGTAAGAAAAGCAAATAAATAGATATAAAATCAAATCATGAATGTTAAAGACTGAACTATTTTTTAGTAACGCGGCAGTCCTTTTGGAGGCAATTTGCATTAAAAAAATTCCGTGTTCCTCAATGTTCAATCCAATCTTGTACAATGGTATGGTTAAAATCAGTCTACATACCCTGAATTAAATTTTGGCTCCTGGGGGGGAGTGCTACCATTAATAGTCGAGTAGAATAGGCACGGCGCTAGTTCAGACTGCGTCATAAGATCAGAAGACAAGGCCAATCTGGAAATAAGCACCGTCTCGCTCTGCTGCTATCAAATGCTCCTCTGAAGACTTGCGTAAGAACTGAACTAATGTTATGGAACACAAACTGACCTCTGGCTTTCCGGATGTAAATTTTAATTGTACTGATTGTATTATTTTAGAAGATTTTCCTTTATTCTGTTGCCTTATTTGGACATGTAAGATGGTGGCTCTTCACAAAAATGACAAAGCAGGATGTAGGGACGTACTGACTCAAAAGTTGGCGACCTTGGCTAAAGTTTGCGCTTTTTGAAACCTCATATTATGAATCCAACAACTGAGAGCTTATATTGCACATTACATGATTATATAAATATATACAGAGAGAGAGAGAGAGAAGGAGAGAGAAGAGAGAGAGAGAGAGAGAGAGAGAGAGAGAGAGAGAGAGAGAGAGTGGA
>NW_004797766.1:132579-134511 GCF_000002075.1 Aplysia californica | reverse complement strand
CCCCCAACCACCGAAGTATCGTCCACTAATGGGTACTATCATCAGGCTGACAAGTACTGGAACCAAGGACGTTTTCTAGTGCGCTCTTGCTTGCTTCGTTAATTCCGGCAATCGTGACAGCTCTACCCCGGATGTTTATTTTTAGCTCTTTGTCACGGCGCAGTTGGGGCAATCTTGACTAATAGTCCGTGACTTGCAATCCTTTCTGCTCAAGTGGTCTTAAGGTTCAACAAACACAGTTACGATGACTCATTATTTTACAAAGTAGAACGATGTTTATCAAACAAATACATTTAGAGGACTTTGGGCCTTTGATATATAAAGTAGCCGCGCTGCTGTTAAAGACTGGCATTTGTTGTGTTATGGTTAGGCTCAGAGTAGGCTCAAACAAAGGACCTGAGTTCGATTCCCCTGTGAGAAGTCTGTTTTGTCCAGCATCCTGATTTTTGTCGCTTTACATTTTCGTATTTATTTCATGTGTAGACTTGTGTCTTTTTGGAGATACATTTTTGTCTTAAAAATAATGGTTAGACCTATTGAATTTCGTATTTTCTTTTATTTTTATTTCCTCATCTTTGTATATTGTTAGTCTTAAATTATGATTTCAAGGAAAAACAAACAACAGCAACAAAAAAACAACCCACCCAAGGTAAAAGAAAGAAATAAGTTACTTATTAAATTGAAATATAGACAAATGGTATAAGCCCAAAACCCCCCCACACAAAAACAACACCCAACAACAACCCCACCAAAACAAAACAACAACAACAACAACAAGACAACAAAAAAAGCAGTAGTAAAAAAGTAGAAAAGTGTACGGATCAAAGTATCAATTGTTACAATGCTGAAGAACTTCAAAAGATTATACTTCTTCGAAAAGGGAAGAGAGTTGGAGGACGAGGGTATAATGAGTAAGTGAAGAGGCCAGAAAAGTAAGAGAGGGAGATGATCAAGAAGAGGTGGAGTAAGACCATAGACGTATATACCTAGACTCCGGTTAAAACAGCACCTGGACATGGATGGATGGTGCATCTATAAATAAACCATAGACTTATACACCTAGATTTTACAGGATTATGGTTGCCTCTCTTCTCTCTCTGTTAAAAACTTCCCCTCGAAGCATACACATCATGTACTATGCCAATATGACCTAAAATACAGGGCAAAGCACCAATTTTACAATTGTCGAGCACGCAAGTTGACCACTTACAGCGACACGAGGCCGTTGTGAAAGAAGTGCTTGAAGGAAGGATGTGGGGCAGGAGAGCCAGAAGAAGACGAAGAATAACATTGATGGACAACATTAAAAACATCGACTGGCCTGGATATTGTAGAATGTACAACAAACGGCAGCTCGCGACCGTGAAGGAAGGAGGGTAATTATCGAGACATCCAAAACTGGTATCTTTGGTCATTACACGTCAATTTCTGTGTCAGAGATGACATTTCCAGATGTGAGTGCGCAAGACGCCCTTCATTTGGTACTGACAGTTAGCTCAATTGTGAATTGGAAATACCTAAGAGTGCGCAATCTAGGGTTTTAATAATACAAGTCTATGAGTAGGACAGACGGGTGATAAGTGGAAAGCTATACTCAAGTAAACGCTGCCTTGAACCCTGTAAGAAAAGCAGGTAGATCGATTTCTGCTTTCGACTCTAAGGGGACCAGTTTTGTAATTAACATATTTGTCTTGCAGGAAGGTATACCCTGTAAAACTGCAGTCAGGGTGTCCGGGGTTTGGATCCATATGTGGGCATCATATTATCAAGTTGTCTTTTTTTTTAAACCGGTTTTTGCCCTCTCCGAACAACTAGCGCAGAAGAGAGGGTTTGTTTTTCCTTCCTCTCTACCTCATTGTTATTCTGATTATGGAAGCCCGTGAAAGACACACACTCTCTCTCACACACACACACACACACACACACATACAC
>NW_004797766.1:126127-128146 GCF_000002075.1 Aplysia californica | reverse complement strand
GCACTTGTGTGTTTGTAGTTATGAGTCTGTATTTGAGTATGTTTGTGTGTGTGTGTGTGTGTGTGTGTGTGTGTGTGTGTGTGCGTGTGTGTGCGCGTGTGTGTATGAGTGTGTGTGAAACCTATCTATTCATTCTCCATATTTTCATCCTTTGCACCCCTTTCAGATCGGAGTGAAGATGTAGCGAGTTTATGTAATACTTTAAAAAAAAGTATAGTGTAATTAAAAAAGAATAAACCAATTTCATTACGCAATATCTTGAAAGGGAAAAGAAATGGGAAACTGAAGCTCAGTCACAAGTATGGTAATCCCGATCAAATTTTATATCTAGGATCACACTATTTCACTGCGGCCACCACCAGCAGCGAGTGCAACATCAACGTGATAAGAGATTTCACCCCAGACACGTTTCAGCATATTATTTTTATCACGGTTCACAGAGTTGATCGTTGATTTTTATTCGTTGTTTAAGGCCACCAAGGTAAGTGGGTAGCAGGGGAATATAGAAGCAATCTTTTGCATACCCCAACAAGAGAAAAAAAATCACACTCCTTGAGGTCTGGGGATCTGACAGGCCAAGAAGCACTGAGAACAAAGTATTGGGCCTCTTTCTCACAAATCCATCGCCTGGGCAGAGCTTTTCAAAAGTCTTATTTTAAAAAAAAGCTTGAACCATCAGTGGAGCGGTGCTCCATCCATCTTGTTGAAAAATGAAGTCATGCGAATCTGTTTGCAGTAGGAGCGAATGGGAAGAGCCTGTTTTAGAGCATGTCGAAAAAGGTTTGTGCTGTAACGATATTTCTTTCATAGATGGGCATTCAAGGCCTTCAGTTTAAGATGTTCGCCTGGGCAGCGGAAAATTGCGCATGTTTTTAATCCTATTGCCAAAAAGTTCTAAGGAGTTGTCCAAAACCTGTTGGAAAATTGCGCAGGGATTTTCGGTATCGAGTATTTCTTAGGTATCTGACAAAGTACCGACTTGAAATTCTGTAAGTATTAGTTTAATTTGGTAGACCTCTCCCGTTAGCCAATTATCAAGACTGTTATTTCATGGATTTTTTTTTCAGGATAAAACAGGCTTGATATTTGTTGCACCCTGCTCACCACGGGGAGATGGAAGACGGATTTCGAGCAGGATGTCTTTATGAGAGCACATTTCTTAAAAATCGCTGATTAAAATACGTGATAAAAGTGGAGATAAAAGCGATATTTACATTTTCACAGGTAGCATTCTTTTGGCCGTCTTGTCGAGAAACTCTGCTTGCGTTAGCTGTTGACTCTGAGAAGCTGTAATGAGCTATATATTGTAACACACACCCGGACACCCAACCCGGTAGTAAGATACTACTCGAACTGTTTGCAGTGAACGCTCGAGGTCGCAATTCTGAATTCTACCACAGCCACAGCTACCTCAGAATCGATACCACACTCAAATACCCGCGTAATTTACCATCCATAGGAAGGCGGCTTATTGAGAAATCCGTTACATAACATGATAAAACCTGCGCAATTTTCCGTTCCCCGTTCGCCTTCCATTCAAAGGTCATTGGTTCGAATCCGGGTAGCGACCGAAAACAATTTCTTCTCTAAATTTCTCTCCTTTCACCCTCTTTCTTGCTCTCAAGCAATGTTCTGTTGTCTGTTTTCGTCTCAGCTTTCTGCCCCTACCCCCTCACCACCTTTGTCCCTTCATCTGGGCTTCTGACTCTTTTTGCAGCCTTACTACTGCTACACTCCTTGACTCCTTCTTACTGCTGTCTTTCAGCCACACCCCTGATCTTCTGGTAGGAAAGATCTACTTCTGGCTTTCTTGGACAAAGGCGAAAAATTTCGGAGGTCCCGTGTGCAAGTTGCCAACGTTAAAGATCCCTTGGTGGTCTAAATCGATAAGAGTAGGCTTCGACCGCCACCCGGGCAAAATTCAAAATTTCCTATCAACTTAAAATGTTTAATGTGTCTCGCGCGCTCATATGACCCAATGCAGTTGCGAGCGCGTAAAACACTTACAAAATACCCCCC
>NW_004797766.1:121168-124206 GCF_000002075.1 Aplysia californica | reverse complement strand
GTGGAAGGCTTTCGACTTCAGAACAATCTGATCATTTTTTTTCAGTAAATAAAATTTAAAGAAAAACACTCTCTTAAGGTGTATAGTATATTTTATTATTTTGTGTAACATTAAAAATACATCATCGTGTTTACATCATAGAGAATTTTGCAAGAGTTATTCAATCAAGGAAACAACATTCTCTCTCTCTCTCTCTCTCTCTCTCTCTCTCTCTCACACACACACACACACACACACACACACACACACACACACACACACACACACTAAACACACACCCACACAAACGTGCACCACACATATAAATTTTTTATCTGATCCACATACACCACTCCACGAATGATCACCTGTTTCCTCACTTAATATTCAACGTTTCCTGTCATAATGAGCCTACTTACACATGTACAAGTACTCACTTTGCTCTTACAGTTTAGGAACGCTCACTTTCTTTAGATAAAGCTCAGTAAATAAACTTGTTCTCAGAAATGAACAATTTCACCCCCTTTTCAATCTTACAGTCAAACAATAGGACAGATGGAGAGTAATGGCACTTGCCTGCAGCTCACAAAAACATATCGGTTATTAAACTGCTGTAAATATTGATGACAGAACTACAAACAAGGAGTATCGACCACTGCTCTAGTACTCATAGTCCTAGTCTACTCAAGGGGTCCTGGTGGTCTACAGGAACGGTGCTCGCCTCTCATTCAACAGGTCTCGGTTCGAAACCCGAGGAATAGGGAACATTTTCTTCTCTAAAATTCCCTCCTCTCACCCCCTTTTCTGTTCTTTAACCTCATTCTGTCGTCTGTTTTCGTCTCCACATTCTGTTCCCCCTCCCTTTTTGCCACCGCCTCTTGGTTCCTGACGATTTCCTGCTGCCTTTCTACGGTTACTCATTGGCTCCTTCTTACTGTTGTCTTCCAGCCCCAGCCCTAATCTTAGGGTAGGTAAGATATAACCCCTATCCTTTTCGGATAAGGGCGAAAAATATCTGAGGTCCTGTGTGCATGTTGCGCACGTTTAAGTTCCCTTGGTGGTCCTAAATTCGGTAAACATGGGCTTCGGCTGCCACCTGTGCAAAATACAAACCTACCAAACCGAAAATGCTTAATGTGTCCCACGCGCTCATATGACCGTATACAGTTGCGAGCGCCATAAAACACGTACGAAACAAAAAATAGTCTATTTAAGTCGATAATAATATATAAAACAGCCCAAGACAAGAAAATCCAAAGTGTAGCCGGTTGCAGTTGCGTTGTCTTACAGAGAGTGTTTCTGCTACACAGTTAATGTCAATCCCTAAACGAAACTCGATGTCGCTTATTGTGAAGTGGAGACACTATAAAGAGGTCAAAAATTCTTGATCAAGATACTATCACAAATACCCCAATAGGATCAATAGAACATCACCAATACTTTGCACAACAGTTTGTATCAATTTGTGTTGACGTAAACATATTTTTCCACAACAATTGAGGCGCAATTCAAAACTTTTCTTCATACATTTATCTAAAAAACTATAAATTCCCGTCACGCGGATAACTGGAGCGCTTCTCACACACATTTTGGATACGCATGTGGCCTACGTCAAGGCTCACCAATGGCATTTTTAGTGACAAAACATGTTACAAGAAATTGACTTTATTGTGAACTCATTTTTTGCACTAAAAGTTCTCAAAACATTAATTCGATAAAGATAGTGTCACAATTAGAAAAAAAATGTCGCACTTACTTTTAATAGCGATATTTCCCCAGCTGATAACCTGTAGAAACCACCCACTTGGATTTTTTAATTAGTATTTGTAAAGGAATTTTCTAGAATACAGCTAACAGGTGTTTACAAAAATATTGATCTGTTAAGACAAATTGATACAAGACATTGTGCAAAAGCTGGAGAGTCTATGTTTGATAGTTTAGGAACTATTTGGCAATAAGATGCGCCTCGATTTTTTGACTGCACTATCAGATTTGATCAAGGTGCTGTCACAAATACACCAATGGGATCAATAAAATTAAATTATTTAATTGACGTTTGATTTAGCCCAAAATCAGACTGACCCACAGTGGCATCTTTCATTTGCCTAATTTTGTAGTCTACCACAACATTACGGAACGGTGTAGGCCTAGATGTAGCAGCCTCCTTGTGCAGTAATCGAACCCTCGTAGGGGGCTTTCGTGGCCTAGAGGTTAAGGTGTTTGCCTCTCACACAAAAAGTCCCGGGTTCGAATCCGGGTAGCGACCGAAAAATTTTCTTCTCTAAATGTGTATCCTTTCACCTCATTTCCTGCTCTCTAGCAATGTTCCGTCGTCTGCTTTCGTCTCCTCTTTCTGCCCCCACCGCCTCACCCCCTTTGCCACTTCCTCTGGGCTCCTGACTCTTTCTGCAGCCTTTCTACTGCTGCTTCTTCGCTTCTTCTTACTGCAGTCTTTCAGCCACGCCCCTGATCTTCTGGTAGCAAAGATCTACACCTAGCCTTCTCGGACAAGGGCGAAAAATCTCGGAGGGCCCCTGTGCAAGCTGCGCACGTTAAAGATCCCTTGGCGGTCTAAAATCAATAAGAGTAGGCTTCGGCCGCCACCCGGGCAAAATTCAAATTTCCTACCAACTGAAAAATATTAGGTGTGTCCCGCGCGCTCATATGACCTTATGAAGTTGCGAGCGCCGAAAAACACTTTACAAAAACAAAAAAACAACAAAATGAACTCTCGTCTTCCGTAAGCAACGACGCAAAGCCTAATCATTACACCACACGCTCCGTATTTACATTTTTCTTTAACTCCACTGTAATCTTTGTGCATGGAGTCGTAGACAGGGTCGTAGAAGCGGTCGTAATGGGGGTCGTAGAGGGGGTCGTTCATGTGGTCTTAAAGGTCGTTGTAGAAGTGGTCACTCTGAGCGTGGTTCTTGTGGTTGTTGTCTCTGCCGGACAGAATGTTGTGTTTGTTGATGGATAGAAGTATGATGGTGATGATGATGATGGTGATGATGATGATGATGATGATGATGATGATGATGATGATGATGATGATGATG
>NW_004797766.1:119019-120641 GCF_000002075.1 Aplysia californica | reverse complement strand
GAGAGAGAGAGAGAGAGAGAGAGAGAGAGAGAGAGAGATAGATAGACAGACAGACAGACAAAAACAACAAATCAATAGTAGGAAAAAATATCCCCAAACCACAAGAATGAAAATAAGCGTTGCCACTATTACCACCATCTTTAAAATCAACAAAAAGAGCAACAGCAACAAAAACTACTCCAACAACAACGACCATCCCCGGAGAAATGCGACAACGGAACAAGTGCATGGACCCCTCAAGGGACGCAGCCGCTAGCAGGAACAACCCACGCATATTTAGTAGCGAGAGGATGTCCGTTGATTATTTCGGAACAAAGACATGGGAACTGGGAATCAGTCCCGACATGATTCGATATCGTATTCCCCCACCTGTTCGGCATAGACGGAAGGTGTGATTGCAGCTCGGAGATCCTGAGAGCTGATCTTCGTCGGACACGAGAGCTGGGTGCACAGTACAACATCTACACGGATCTGCGGCACGTGCAGGAACAACTAATGGCGGCGCTTGCATAGCCATCAAAACGGGGGAATTCGTCCAAACCGACAGTTATCAAAGCACTGAAGGAGAGGAACATGTTTGTTCGAGGAAGAGAGGAGTGCCTTGGGAATTGTCATTGACTGGATCGATCACCCGTGTGATGCTTCAAACTCAGTCGTTATCTTCACTGACAGTCAATCGTTATACGTGGCACTAGTGGGAACGCCAACATTCCTGGACCAAGTGCCACTACGGATAAATAATGCAAATCCTCAACTCACAATCCAGTGGATCCCAGGTCGCTGCTAGATCCTCGGTAACGACCTTGCTGACAGTACTACCAAACAGGCAATAGCGCCCAGGGCGCCACATTGCCTATGGAAGCGAGTGCGCCCAGATAAGACTGATAACCAAAGACCCCCCCCCCCCGATTTCCCACACGCGGACGAAGGAAGCGTACCGGGCACTATCCACAAAAGGGGAGGCGCAAATTAGGTCCTGCGGCCACCAGTCACTACATGCGAAAATCAAGAATGGTGACTTCTCTGGGATGCAGGCCTACAAACATAGAATCGACAACACATCGGACCCAAATCTATCCATTGTGCAGCGAGGAGCCCCAAGACTGGGAGAACTGGCTGCAAAGATGCCCCACTTTGGAGGTCTGGTGGTGGCATCTCTTTGGGGAAGATTCGGGGAGGTTGGACTGCTTATCTCGTTTTCCAAGAGAGGCGGAGGCTCTAACGAAGAACACGCTCTTCGGGGCTCCAAACAAAGCGGAAAGATAAGCTAAAGCGAACACACACACCACCACCACCACCACCAACAACAACAACAACATCACGATTACTTACAGTTGGGGTCCGCGGTGGTGGTGCGGCCACTGACACTACAGGTCTGACAACACTGTTCCCGGAGGATGCTAGTCCCGTACTCACAAGCACTGCGCCGACAAAATATCCTCTTGTCGCCGTACTCACAGTCTGTGGAGGGGAAGAGTCACTTTGGTTATTCTATCTAATATTGTGGATCAGGATTATCTCACACTTTCTTTCTTTCTGTCTCTCTTTCTCCATATTATGTTTCTCTCTGTCTACTCATCCCCCTCTACATCCCCTCTCTCTCTCTCTCTCTCTCTCTCTCT
>NW_004797766.1:114840-117372 GCF_000002075.1 Aplysia californica | reverse complement strand
TGTTGTCACTGCCGGACAGAATGTTGTAAGATAAGATACATCTTTATTGTCCAGATCTCGGCACATTGGTTTTATGTTTCACCACGTATACACGCACACATGCATACACAAACACACACACACACACACACACACATACACACACACGCCCACAAAAACATAAGCCCACGCGCAGGGTTACAGTCACATGCATAATATAAATGAACAGTAATAGAGACAATTATAATCTAAAGCCAGATACATACTCAGTATTCTGACTGTAACTCAATGTTATTCTGATGCGTGCTCTAACTAGTCTGTCTTTCCATTTGATTAATAGTGGCCTATAAGTGTACTATCTCTTTGGAGACGGGGAATTTTTAAGCCGTGGTGTCTGAGTTGTCACTGGACGCAAATTCGCTTCCGGTCTTCCAGTATTGTGTGCTGCTTTTGGTGTGCAAATATATGTATATACTCTTGGTTAATTTGCTGATAACACTTTAAGAAGGGGCAATTCTGTAATTCTCTGGTCTTCTGTGCCTGGATTTTCAGGCTTATTACCTGCTACGACGATCATGGAAGTGCCTCCAGACCGGATGCGAACGACAATTACGATAACTTGTAAGCACACAAGTTTGTCTGCCTTGACTTTGAAAATTAATATTGCAAAGATTATTGGCAACACTCCTTTCACTGTTTTGAAAATATGATAGCATAGACGTAGGGTAACAAAAAAACTAATAATGTCATCACTTAGAAGAGGCCCCCATGTGATTTTTCGGCATACTTTTATTAAATGTTAAGGGTGAAAATGACTAATATGCAGATCATTTCCAGATCGGAACATCATCATCGTAAACATACATAATCATCATCATGATCACCATCACAATTACCATTACCGTCAACGTCACCATCACCACCAGCATCACTATCATCATTACCATCATCATTACCGACTTAACAATTTCCCCTTTCCCTTCTTTCGTTTCTCTAGAAAACATAACAATAATTTGCACCATGTCAATACATTGTTACGTAAACAACAAATATGGGCACCAAAATCAGGACACGGGACAACAACAACAACAACAAAAAAATACCTCCCCCCCCACACCCCACACATTTTATGTACCTAACTGGCACAAGCACAGAGAGTGCTGGACATACCTGGTCGTGGTGTGGTCACCACTGGGGGAGGCGTGGTCACTCTGAGCGTAGTTCCTCTGGTTGTTCTCACTGCGGGTCAGAATGTTGCAAGATAAGATACATCTTTATTGTCCTGGTCTCGGCACATTAATTTGATGTTAAACCACGTACACACATACACACACACACACACACAACCCCCCCCCCCCACACACAAACACACAAACACAAACACACATACATACGCACCCACAAAAACATACGCACACACACAGGCTTACAGTCAAAGATAGGAGTCCATCTAAATCACAATGGAAAATATGCCTATATCGGCTGAAAAAAACATGTCAAAGTTACATTCTTTCCGACTGTTTATAACAAAAGTATTGTAGATACTTTACTTTACTTTTATCCGTGTTGGGATAAATATGGTGTTGATCATTTTGAGTTTTATTGTCATGGGGATTTTAGGATGTTCCAGTAGTGAAGTAAGCTGGTAACTAACATTATTGGCCTTTTTGTACTCGTGTTGTAATTTCTCTGTTCAGTCTCTGATCCTCTGTGAATATACTTCTTGGACCTGTCTGAGACTGCTGTTGATGATGTGCATCTTGAATGGTTCTGGCTTTCTGCTTACTTTCATTGTCTCTGTTTTGTTGATGTTGATCTTCATGTTGTTGTTGTTACATTCTTCGTTTAATCTCGTGGTGTGGTGTTGGAGACTTCGGTCATCTTTGTGTTCCAGGCTTTGGTCATTAGGGAAGAGTAATTCATTTAGTGCGTCTGGTTCTGTGTTGGCCTCTTTTCAAATTCTATCCATATAAGTGATAAATTGTAGTGACGATAAGAAACAACCTTGTATTTAAAAATTAACAAGAAGAGCGTCAGAAACAAAAATAGCAACAACAACCATAACAACAACGACGATGACAACAACAGCAACCCAAACACTAACAACAACAACAACAACAACAACAACAACAACAACAACAATAACAACAACAGAAACAACAACAACGACCTAAACAACAAGAATAGCTACAACAACTACAACAGCAACATCAACAAGAACAACAACAAAAACAGCAATAAAATCACCATTACTTACAGCTGGGGCCCGTGGTGGTGGTGGTGGTGGTGGTGGGTCTACTGACACTACAGGTCTCACAACACTGTTCCCGGAGGATGCTAGTCCCGTACTTACAAGCACTGCGCCGACAAAATATCCTCTTGTTGCCGTACTCACAGTCTGCGGAGGGGAAGAATCACTTTGGTTATTCTATTTAATATTGTGGAGAAGGACTATTTCACACTTTCGTTCTTTTTGTCTCTCTTTCTCTATATGCCTCTTTCTCTCCCTCTCCCTCCCCTCTCTCTCTCTCTCTCTCTCTCTCTCTCTCTCTC
>NW_004797766.1:110660-114740 GCF_000002075.1 Aplysia californica | reverse complement strand
AGGATCTAAAGTAGGCGCCAAACAAACCTAACACAAATACTAATATGCACATCATTTCCAACATCATAACATCATCACCGCCAGCATGAATAATCATCATTATGATCACCATCACAATTACCATTACCGTCACTGTCACCATCACCGCCATCATCACCAGAATCATCATCATCATCGTCATCATCATCATCATCATCATCATCATCATCATCATCATCATCATCATCATCATCATCACATCATCATCATCATCGTCATCATCATCATCATCATCATCATCATCATCATCATCACCATCATCATTACCGACTTAACAATTCCACTTTCCCTTGTTTCGTTTCTCTAGAAAACAAAGCAATTTGCACCATGGCAATACATTCTTACGTAACCAACCTTGCACCTTGTACCTTGTGTGAAGGACCGACATTACTGCACAAGGGGCATCCCCATAAGCGCTCCGTCCCCCGAAAAAGCACATCTGGAAGTTGGTAAATGCTGACGGTTACAAGCAATGGTTGATTCCATAGCCTTCTGCTCCTCCCACTAGGTCTTGAACTTCTGCAGGTGCCCCATTCAATTCAAAAACTAACGAAGTTGCTCAAGATGATGGTATTCCGACTCTTCTTGTTCTTTTTCTCGTTTTTCACTGACCGATCGTACAATTTCAGGTTTCCTTTCAGGTCTTGCTTTCCCAGCGAGCTCATCAGTCCGCTCATTGCCCTTGACTCCAGCATGGCCTGGTGTTAAGATCCACGGGATCTTTTTCACTGTTGTCTTCTTCAGGAGCTCTGTCCATTCAGCTCTAAGGTTCCCACTTTCAATCTTCCTCAGAGTGCTCTGAGAGTCTGTGATAAAGACCACATGTGCTTGTCGAGTTGTTGTGATCCGTTTGAGAGCCTGAGTGATTACCTCTATCTCCATTCTCATGCTAGATGTCGTCATATCATAAGCTCTCTGCTGCTCCTGCACCAATCTGTCACTCACTCTTGCTGAGAAGCCCCATCCAGATTTTTCCCCTCGTATAACAGATCCATCCGTGCCGTGAGTTTTCTTCAATCAGTTGTCGTATCTCAGCCTCCGTCGCCCCCTGCGGCCACTCTCTACATTCTCTGTTCAGCGTAATCAACAAAATATGTACACCAAAATCAGAACACGGGACAAAATAAAAAAATAAAAAACCCCCAAACATAGCTATTATGTACCTTACTGGCACAAGCACAGAGAGTGCTGGACATACCTGGTCGTGGTGTGGTCACCCGTGGGGGAGGCGTGGTCACTCTGAGTGTGGTTCTTCTGGTTGTTGTCACTGCCGGACAGAATGTTGTAAGATAAGATACATCTTTATTGTCCAGATCTTTGCACTTTGGTTTGGTGTTAAACCACGTACACATATTTATATACACACACACGCACACACACACACACACACACACACACACACACACACACACACACACACACATCTACACACACCCACAAAAAATACGCACAAACGCAGGCTTACAGTCACTGATAGGAGTACATCTAAATCACACTGGAATATATGCCTACCTCGGCTAAATTAACACGTCAATGTTGAATTAAATCCTACTGTTTAAGTCAAAAATAGGGTAGATACTTTACTTGTATCCTCCGCTTATTCCCTTTTGGGTGCCGCGGGAGAAAGAGACGTCTCTCTGTCGCCAGCCGGAGAACTTGGGTTAGGGGGATGTCGTGGGTGGTTATTGTTTCCCTGACTCCATCTATCCAGGTCTTTCTCGGTTGCCCTCTAGCCTTGTTGCCACTGAATATTTTGATGTACACACGTTCAGCTGGATGATGTGTTGGTAATTGCATGACATGTCCGAACCATTTGATTCTCTGGTGTTGGAAGTGAAGCATGACATCATTTGTGCCCACCTTTCTCTGATTACTGAGTCTCTAATTTTGTCTCGCCTGGTCTTGTTTACAGCTTTTCTAAGACATTGCTTTTCACATGTTGTAATTCTTTGCTCTAATGTCTTGTTCGTGGTCCATGTTTGGCTTTGATAGGTGATTGTTGGGGTTAATAAAATGTTGATCATTTGGAGCTTTGTTGTCTTGGGAATGTTGGCATGTTTCAGTAGTGGAGTAAGCTTGTAACTAACATTATTGGCTTGTTGTACTCGTGTTTAAATTGTATTTCTCTATTCAGTCGCCCATCCTCTGTGAATATACTTTCAAGGTACTTAAATTCTTGGACTTGTCTGAGACTGTTGTTGATGATGTGCATCCTGAGTGGTCCTGGCTTTCTGCTTACTTTCATTGTCTCTGTTTTTTATGTTGATCTTCATGTCGTTGTCGTTACATTCTTTGTTTAATCTGGTGATGTGATTTTGGAGACTTCGTTCATCTTTGTGTGCTAGGCTTTGGTCACCAGGGAAGAGTAATTCTTTTAGGGCGTCTAGTTCTGTGTTGGCCTCTTTTGTAACTCTATACATATAGGTGATAAATAGTATCGGTGATAGGACACAACCTTCTCTTACTCAGAATGTTATCTCGAACCATTCTGAGAGTCCCTCCGACGTTCTTACTGCAGCTTTTGTAAATGGCGCCGATGTTATCTAACAGTTGGCCTCTTACAGTGTAGTTTCCGGGTGGAAAAAAGTACAAAAGTCTTTTGATTTGTCAGTCGCTTTCATACGGAACTGATCAACAGCAACAAAAAACAACAAATCAATAGTAAGAAACAAAATCCAAACAACGTAAGAATGAAATTGTGACTGCCATTATTACCACATTCTTCCAAATTAACAATAAGAGCACCAGAAACAAAAATAGCAACAACAACAACATAACAACAATAACAACAACAACAACGATAACAACAACAGCAACCCACACAACAGCAACAAGAAAAACAAAAGCAGAAACAACAACAACGATCTAAACAACAATAATAGCTACAACAACTACAACAAAACAGAAAGAACAACAACAACAACAACAACAACAACAACAACAACAACAACAACATCACTTACAGTTGGGGTCCGGTGTGACAGAGGTGGTGTGGGTGGTGGTGGAGGTGGTGGTAGTGGGTCTACGGTCACTACAGGTCTGACAACACTGGTCCAGGAGGATGCTAGTCCCGTACTCACAAGCACTGCGCCGACAAAATATCCTCTTGTCGCCGTACTCACAGTCTGCGGAGGGGAAGAGTCCCTTTGGTTTTTCTATTTAATATTGTGGAGAAGGATTATCTCACACTTTCTTTCTTTCTGTCTCTCTTTCTCTATATCAGGCGCGGATCGTCCATAGAGCATGCTCGTGCAGTGCCGCCCAAAAGTTTTTATTGGTCTTTTACGTAAAGCACAATCAATAATAAGATAAAAGACGACAGAAACAAATACTAGATCTAGTCAAGTATTATATCAAAACAAGGTCCTTTCTGGCGCCGTAACTGTCATTTCTGTGTCTTTCGCGCCGTAAAACAAAGCCCACGCGTTTTAACTAAACGTAACAGGAGATTCAACAGTGATAACCTGACCTTTAAATTGCTCTTTGGGACAACCAAAGCGATGACGACACTCGTAGCGAGTTTGGCGGTACAATAATATTAATAAGTCGGCACATCTCAAATGTGCTCCTGCCGAATAGTGCCGAAATATAGCCCACAACAGGCAGTCTAAAAATAAACGCCATAGATTATTCTATGCCGGAGCTATCCAGCAGAGTGCTCAAGTGAATTCTGATTGGTTCATTGTCTTGCCTCTAGGCTATTTTAAGTGACTCTGTGACCGTGACACTGAGAGGGGTGAACGTGACATACTCAAGTCACCGTCCTATGAGTTGTGTCTTTGAATGTTTTTGTTGTGGAGTGGTGAAAGTTATTACCGGGTACTTGAGTATTCAGTTTTAATGCAGGATGAACGAAATTGATGTTTGGCTAACATCAAGCTCTATAAATAGAAGCGACAAGTAAAAAAGAATGAAAATAAAAGCATGAGGTTCCCCTTCACCAACATAAAGATCCTAAAATTATACACCATCCAATTTACTATGCCCTTGGTTATCTTCAGCTTGTGATAGCTTAATTAATTGTGCACACCCACTTTTAGC
>NW_004797766.1:103160-105660 GCF_000002075.1 Aplysia californica | reverse complement strand
TGATCGTAAAAATGACTTTCTGTATCTTTCTTTGTTGCAGACCAGAAGCCCAGGTCTCTTACTTTTCACGGATATCTTTATTTGGGGGAACATGAGATGTGTATTGTCCAAAAAGATGGAATTAATTTCGTTTTGTGCAAGCTGTAACGTAAAATTCACCCTAGTAGGGGAATGTAAATGTACAATTTTTGCCTGCTTTCCGTAATAATCGATAACATTTTTTAAATTTTGTTGTCATGTGCTTTCGGCCCATGGTGTTATACAGAAATTGATCATACTTTTTATGGTTGAATTATAGAATATTGACATCAATGTTTTATCAACTTTATAATACATGAACTTCTTTATAAAAAATAGTCTATTGCTGACTTTTTTGCATGAAAGAAGTGAGGACACGCCAGTTAAGTCTGTTGTCTATTGTGACACCCAAATACTTTTAATCTGACACTTGCTCGTCGTTTTCACTTTTAAGTTCGAGTGGCTGCAGGGGCAGTTTCTTTTTTGTAATTTCATAACAAGATTTTGGGATTTTTTTTTCACATTTAAAAGCAGCCTATGATTTTCGTATCATTCAGAAAAGTTTAGTACAAAATTCCGGCAAGCAGTGACAAAACACATCCTTGAGGAGCCCCTGTATTTGTTGTGATGTGTGTCGATGAGGACAGATTTAATTTTACATACTGGGTTCGGTTGGTAAGACAATTCCCTATATATCTATGATATTGAATTGACGTTAACACCTAGGTTTTCTAATTTCTTAAAAAGTGTAGCTGGCAAGATAGTGTCAAAGGCTGAAGAAAAATCAATAAACAGGATCCTGCAGTATGTTTTTGGCTTGTCTAAGTGTCCATATATGTTGTCAAGAAATAGTAGAACGGCCTTTTCCACACTACTCCTATGCCGATATGCGAATTGTAGAGGGTCCTGGATGGGTTATATGGAATGTATGTTGATAGTCTTTTTAGCACAATCTTTTTCTAGACATTTTATAACTACGGATGTTTAAGTTATTGGTCTTATGTCATTCATTTCTATCATTTTTCTTTCTTTGGAAGGGGAACGATTTCAGAACATTTCCAAATAGTGGAAATAGCATATGACAGCTATGACGGTTGATAATATTTAATATAGGTGTAAATAAAACTAAGTTGGGCGGAACACATTAAAAACATTTTGGGTTGCTCATCGACTGGGCCACACGCATTTAGAGATAAAATCATGATGATGATGACGATAATCTTATAATAAAGAACGTGAAATCTATCCTAGCCTAAGTTAAGCTTTAAATTCCACTTTTACATGACCTGGATTTAATGGAACCAATGTGCTTCTCTGATTGCTGGCTAAAACATGTTGATAATAAATTTTCTTATTGCAGGTTGATATATTTCTACATTTAAAAAAAAATTATTTGATATTAAATCCACTATTTTAACTTGTTACGTAAGTTGAAGCTTGCAAAGGCATTACATTTATTATTTGTGTAAATAAAAGTCTTGTGTTAAGTCATACGGTGAGAGATGTCGGTCCGTCACACTCACCAAATCTTAAAATAGCTCACTTCGGATTTACTCAAACTTCATGTGTTGGGTAAGGATATCATAGCCCGACCATTCACCTTTATCATAACTATTAACAAAAGGAATACTGGTACCTCTTCAACTTTCAGAACAATTTGGGTATATCGTAAAGTATCTAAAACATCAGACTGACACAAAGTCAGTCCCTGAAAAAAGTCTGTAAGAGTCTATAACTTCAAAAGTACTGATAGGAGTACGTCCAAATCATACTGAAATATATGCCTACATCTGCTAAATGGTCCCGTCAAAGTTGAATGCTATCACACAGTTATGAGTGGATAAAAGTACGAACGTCTTCTGATTTGTCAGTCCGTCACATATGAAATTGCCCAACAGCAAAAAAAGCAACCAATCAATAGCAAGAAAAAAATCCAAACCAGGTAAGAATGAGAATGTGACTGCCATTATTACCACCATATTCAAAATTAACAATAAGAGCATCAGAAACAAAAATAGTAACAACAACAACCATAACAACAACGACAACCGAAACAACAACAACAACAACAGCGACCCACAAAACAGAAACAACAACAACAACAACAACAACAACAACAACAACAACAACAACAACATCACAATTACTTACAGTTGGGGTCCGGTGTGACAGTCATGGGGTTGGAGCCACTGGCACTACAGGTCTCACAACACTGTTCCCTGATGATGCTAGTCCCGTGCTCACAAGCACTGCGCCGACAAAATATTCTCTTGTTGCCGTACTCACAGTCTGTGGAGGGGAAGAGTCACTTTGGTTATTCTATCTAATATTGTGGAGAAGGGTTATCTCACAATTTCTTTCATTCTGTCTCTCTTTCTCTATATGTATCTCTCTTTCTCCCTTCCCCTCTCTCTCACTGTGTCTCTCTCTGTCTCTCTCTCTCTCTCTCTCTCTCTCTCTCTCTCTCTCTCTCTCTCTCTCT
>NW_004797766.1:99441-101805 GCF_000002075.1 Aplysia californica | reverse complement strand
TAAAAATAATAATAATAATAATAATAATAATGCATTTAAATAGCGCTCTATCACATACACGTATAATCTCGGAGCGCCTATAACATAAAGGTAATTAAAGACCATTAAAAAAAGAAAGCGTTAAACTGTTATTATCAGGGTACTTTTTTATGCAGGTGTTTCTATGCCCTCATCGACACGATGTAGCTCATTAAAAAGGCGAGTTTCGACCCTGCCTGTCAGGGCCAACCCGAATTGAGAGGGATACAACGTCCCAACAGAAAGAGTTTAAACATAAAACTGTCAGAACTGTCTAAGACGAATACCGACTGACAAAGAGAAAAGTGGTCCAATTTGACATGTAGTCCTCTTCTACAGTGTCATGATAATACATAGAGAAAATACTCCAGAAAAAATGGGGGTGCGAGGGGGGGGGGAAGAGTTATTGTGTGTACAGGTAATTGTCTTGGATAAGTGGCCGTTAGAGCAGGTCAGCTGTGGTTTTTAAAAAAAAGCAATTTCATTCACAGAACACAAGATTATAAACCGTAAAACAAACCAAACTGACTCATTCCTCTTTTCTCTTATCCTTCTTGATTTTAGAGGTGATTGTAGAATTACTATAAATCGTCCGGGAGCTTTTAGACACGATGTAGATAATTTAGGAGGGCGGCTGCTCCGGCCCTACCTGTCAGGGCCAACCAGGCTCAGCAGGGTAATGTCCCAACAGAAAAACAGATCAGTCATACAATTGTCAGCCAGCTGTTCAAATGATATAACCCGAATTCTTGATTTTTTTCGATTGAAGACTTTTAATCTGTGGTACCAATTCCTAAGTGTTCATGAAACATTACGTCGAGATATATATTCTAAATGTGCAAAGAACAAGAAAATATAATAATATATAAGGCAGACAGATACAATTATCTCTCTTGAAAAGGAAATTTTGTTTTCAGAAGTTAGTACATTCCAACAGCTTGTCAGTAAAGTATAGACTTCTCCACGAGGAAAATGAATTCCCATCTTAAGGAGGGGGACTACACCTGAAGGCTATCTCGCTTATTGGTAGATCGAATTTTACCAAGTTTCACACCTATAACAAGAATAGTAAGGAGTCTTAAAATTCGCAATCAAATTTGATTAAATAAAAAAGTTTCGTTGGAGACGGCGGCTATACTGGAGTTTGTTGACATGCCTTACGCAATGAATATCGCACTTTTTCCATGCATGTTAGCAGACGATAACTCTAAAAATCAGCACGTTGAATTTTTCGTAATCAAATTAGGCAATTTTTTAATGACTTTTTTTTCCTGAAGTAGTTTTCAAGTTTGCAAAAAAAAAAAAAAAAAAATCAGTGAAAATTCACACTCCAGACACCACCAACAAAACCTATTCCATATATTGAGAATTCAAAAACAAACTTTTAGTGTTGCATTTACTCTTTATTCTGTGAAAATGTCATGAAGGTTGGATGTAAAATGGTGGAGTTATTACTTTAAAAATATTTTAAAAACCCGAGTTTTGGGAAAACGGGCGATGAAGAATAATAAAAGATTGGTGACTAACATGCCTTATATGTGGAAATAAAATAAGGCTTTAACAACATCAACAACAACAGAAGCAAAGAAAGCAAGTTGTGCTCGGCCCAGAAAACAGGAGACGACAATTATGTAATAACAAAGGAAAACTGGACAACTTTACAAGTAGCTAGATCTACCTGAGAATTACAACGTTCTTTCCGCTCAGTACCTAGTTTTGAGAAATTTAACGACAAAATGTTTGAGTTTCACAATATGTCAAATGTTTTCGAAAGCAATCAGTTCTTTGAATATCTTCATACCGACTCTGAATAATCGTACGATTTTGATAGAGCAGATAGAACATTTGGTTTCTGACGTCATGGTATTAATAACTCAAAAAACAGCAAAAAATATTTAATAAAACTTTGTAATTTTAAGCCAGGGGGTGTTAGGTGGCGGTGGCCATCGCTAAAACAACTCTTCCCAAAGACAGAGATCGGCGCAATAGAGCCTTTCAGACTCCCTTGCCTATAAATCCGTCGGCCATATACCCATACACAAACACACAAACACACACACACACACACACACACACACACACACACACACACACACACACATACACACACATGGTACACTGTGGTACAGTGCTTAACGCCGTTACACGTAAAAGACCTGAGTTCGATTCCCGTTTTGGGAGAATTGTTATTGAGTATGTCGATCTTCAGGCTGGGACATCGTTTCCTTCTCAGCCCTGATTGTCCGTGATAGGCAAGGCCGAGACCGCCCGCTGTCTGATCTAGATTGTGTCAGTGGAGGAGGCGTAAAAATATTTACATTCAAAAGAAACACAGTAAAACAAACG
>NW_004797766.1:95034-98941 GCF_000002075.1 Aplysia californica | reverse complement strand
CACACACACACACACCGCTCCCTGAAAAGCTCCCACAGGCCTACATCCCTACGAATAAATAAATGCAGATGCTAAAAATGTTTGAAAAAAGAACAAAAACAAACACAAAGACACAAATAACTAGCAGCCTCCAACAGTCACAAGGGTCCCCCCCCCCCTTGAATAAGATCATCATCTTGAGTACACAATCACTAAAAATACCAAGTCAACAAAAAACGACACCATGGAGTGTGATTAAATTAGATTAATCGACAATAAATGCCTCTCCCGTTTACGATTATGCACTTTGGAAAACGTGTCGATCACGTAATCCTCACAGGTATTTCGTAACTAGGAAGTACATGTTTTAGATTACTTGCACAACGATGGAATTAAGAGAAGAAGTACGCTTTCCTAGCTTCGTTAATACTATAATAATATAGGTAAAATTAGTAATATTCTTCGCTGAAGTCAGCTTTATGTTGGATATTCACTTTCATCTAAACCTGTTCAATCCCCCCCCCCCCCGACTCCCCCATAATTCGACACCTGATCTTTAAGACAAGCTGTCAGTGAAACCTGTTAATTGTGATAGATGGACGGGGATGAGGTAGCTCAGGGATCTGACGTTTGGGCAGACCAGGGACCATCCGTCACTGTCAATTTATATGTTGGTCAGCTCCCTTTGGCGTCTTCTGGAGCGTGTAGTTAGCTCAGCAATCATGCCAGGTAAGGTATACCGAAAGGCAGAGAGAGGGAAACAGCAGTTGGGGTGGATTGTGCACTTGTTCGATTTTGCAGAAGTTGTATTATGGTCCTCGTTCGATTTTGCAGAAGTTGTATCTTCACACATGTTCGATTTTGCAGACGGTGAATCGTGGCCCTTGTTCGATTTTGCTAAAATTAAATCATAGCACATTCAATTTTGTAGAAGTTATATCATGGCACTCGTTTTATTTTGCAGAAATTATAACATAGCACACTGGATCGATAACAACATAACATGGCACTCGTTTCACTGGTTTTTTCCTTCTTTCTTTTTTTAAAATATTTTTTTACAGAAGTTATATCTCGACATTGTTCGAGTTCGCTGACGTTGTATCCTGGCATCAGTTATAAATCACAAGGAATCTGCTCGATGGCACCCACATTTCCTCAGGAATAGACTTTTCATAATATTGTGATCCTTCCTAGTGATGACAGCTTGGCTTTGTGCCATCCGATTTGACGGTTTTCTCTTCTGTTTCGTGAAGTGTCATATTCTGATTCTCTTTACCCTCCATGAATAGCCAAGTGTCATTAATAGAATAACCAAATTTGGCTCTCGACTGAGAACGGCCAGGTACTTAAAAACATGTGGGTGGGTTTTTTTTTGGGGGGGGGGGGATATCGGGATATCGGTGGAAATAATGATAATATTTGTGTGTTCTCTCAAAGCCTTGAGTTATTACTTCTTTAGAGAAAGTTTTTACTTCTTTAGATAAAGACAAATTAACGGTACAGGCCTTTTGCCTCTCATATTAATTTAACTAACCGAGGACGCGCATTCTGGTTATTCCACAACGCTCGAAGACAGGTACGCTGTTTGGTAAACTGTAAAAAAGTCCAATGTAACTGATATTCAGATATTTTCTTTCCATTGTACGTACAATCACATAACTTCGTGTTTCTGATTTGCATAGGATGGTTCGAAATGTCCCTCAACGTTGTCTTCGGTCTTCTACTGATGGGACAAGATATTTGTCCACTGCGTCCTTAAGGAGTTGACGTTTTGTAGAAAAAGTACCAGGACGGTAAAGGTTTCCCCCCTCTTTTATTTGAAAAGACAAGAAAGCTAAGTGGCTAGAGTAAAGCAAAGATATGAGCTTTTGTGTCAGTAAAGAGAAACACACGGACATGATAACAGCCATAGAGTGTTACAGAAAAATTAAGATGTGCACAGAAAGACTGGCAATTTTTTTATTTTATTTTATTTTATTTTTTAAAAATAGGACCAACTACCTGTGCACCTCAACCGTCCGCAGCGGTGTGAGTCAAAATGAAGCGGAACAATCTGTTTTTATTAATGTGTCAGATATTTAGACTTACTCTTATTGATTCCGTTTTATATTGATGTACAGGCAGGGGCGGTTCGTGGGGCAATAAAGTGGGCGTGCACAATTAAGCTATCTTAGGCTGAAGATAGTCAAGGGCATCGTAAACGGGATGGTGTATAATTTTAGGATCTTTTGGTTAGTGAGGGATGACTTAGTGCTTTTATTTTCATTCGCTTTGATTTCTAGAACTAAATATGTTTGTTAGTTAAACATCAATTTCGTTCATCCTGCATCGGAACTGAACACTCAAGTAATAACTTTCCCCACTCTACTACAAAACCATTCAAAGGCACAACTCATAGGGCGGTGACTCAAGTATGTCACGTTCACCTCCCTCAGGTCACGGTCACAGAGTCACTTAAAATAGTGGCAAAACAGTGAACCAATAACAGTTCACTTGAGCACTACGCTGGATTGCTCCGGGGATCACATAATTTTGGCATTGAATAGTGTACAGGCTATCGCGTTTATTTTTAGACTTCCTGCTGTGGGCTATGTTTCATGGATGCACATTTGAGATGTGCCGTCTTATTAATATTAATGTACCGCCAAACTCGC
The DNA here is from genome assembly GCF_000002075.1 of Aplysia californica. Lineage (NCBI taxonomy): Eukaryota > Metazoa > Mollusca > Gastropoda > Aplysiida > Aplysiidae > Aplysia > Aplysia californica. Next base: position 96,308 of record NW_004797766.1, on the reverse strand, counting down.
TACGAGTGTCGTCATCGCTTGGGTTATCCCAAAGAACGATTTATAGGTCAAATAGCCACTGTTTAATATTCTATTACTTTTAGTTAAAGTGCATATTATATGTTTTAGGGCGCTTTTGACACAGACATGACAGTTACAGCTCCAGCGAGGACCTTGTTTTGATATTATATTTGGCTACTGTTTGCTTCTGACTTTTTAAATTTCATGTTTGAGGGTGCTTTTCGTAAAAGAACATTAAAAAAATTTGGGCAGCATTGCACGACCGTGCTCTATGGACGAACCGCGCCTGTGTACAGGTATGCATGGATAAGTCCCATATTCTTATCCAGCCTAACAAGCAGACCCATCAGGTCGGTCGAGTGTGTAAGTACCTTAAGCCAGGTTAAGTTCGATCAACTAGCCACTTGAGTGACTCATAAAATACGGACCATTTTCCCTGGTCTTATAGTGTCCACTTTAGGGGTCTATCGCCTAAGAAAATAATTTGAATGCGACATACCGTTTACTTTTTGTTTACATGAGCAAGGAATTCGATGACACAGCTTTGGTAAATGTATGCCTTGGCCGAGAATTTTGGTGTTGCTTTTTTTTTTTAAATACTCAACCTTACGCTCTTCTTATCTCAGAAAGGACCCACCGTTGGCTGAATAATATGTATCACATCTGAAATATCTCACATCCGAATGACTTTAATCACATGTTTAGTTGTGTTCAGAAAACACAACAATAAAATCAACCAAGGAATATTCTATTTTTGTGTTTGAAAATTACATAGTACTTAGTAAGGGCCACTCTATGTCACAAATACTTGAATGATAACGCACCATCGTATTTATCAAATCTGTTGAGGCTGTACATTCCAACTCGCAGTTTAAGGTCATGAGCTGACAAAAAGATAATTCTTTTACAATTTACTATGAAACATAAAACAATGGGTGAAAGGGCATTTGAATATCAAGGTTCCTAGATCTGGAATGCTTTACCAAGCAGTTTACCAAATCCTTTGATTCATTCAAATGTCAACTGAAGTCATTTCTATTTTTGAATTAATTAGATGAATATTTAGAGATATTTTCTTTTTATCAGAACACAAGGTTGTATTGTGTTATAAAGCGCTCAGAGCCTGTGTACTTTAATCGGGATTGAGCGCTATATACAGTCATTTTTTCTTCTTTCTCTTCTTCTTCTTCTTCTTCTTCTTCTTCTTCTTCTTCTTCTTCTTCTTCTTCTTCTTCTTCTTCTTCTTCTTCTTCTTCTTCTTCTTCTTCTTCGTG
>NW_004797766.1:83138-93614 GCF_000002075.1 Aplysia californica | reverse complement strand
GGGGATATGAATGTAAACGATCAACATTTAATTGAAAACATCCAACCCATTTTGCTACTTTTGTTTGCGTAAAGTTAGACACATCGACTCGATACCCACACATTCTAGACTAAAAAAAAGGTTTTGGGATGAGGTGGGTCTATTAAAACATAATATTATGTGTTGCAAACACATTTTGGCCTCCCAGCGAGACACGGGCCATTACTCATGACACAAAAGAGAAAAGGAAATTGATGACAGTGGAATATGCGACAGACACACTTATGGGCCCGCACTTGGTAGTTATTTGAAGTCCAATAATATATTACCATCACTTTTTGTTTTTGTTTGTGTCAGCAAAAGACGGTTTATATGACTTTAAATTACGTTTAGTGACAATAGCAGCCACATTTTGCAATGTAACAGAAAAGGTAACACTGAAGAAACAAAGAAAACGTATCACACAAGCGCATACTTATCCTATCTATCTACAGGAAAAGCGCATTTGCCAGGGTTAAAAAAGAGTTTTGAAAACTTCTCAAACAACCTGAAATATATTAAAAGAAGTGCTCTTTTTGTGGATAGGAAGCAACATCATCCTCGTCTTTGTTCAGAAAGATACCAAACAGAGCTAACGATAATCCTGCCTACTCTATCCAAAAAGGTCGTGTAAGAAGCTAAAATGAAGAACAAAACAAAACGAATAAACAAACAAACGAAAGAAAAGAAAAGAAAAGAAAAATACCAACAGTAACCGCAACATTAGAGGACAGCAACAGCAACAACACAACAACACAACAACACAACAACAGTAAACCCAAGGGAGAAAAAAATTGTATTCCCACCCACCAGGCAGTGCTACTGACTGAAGTTGTCTTTAGGCCATTCCCAAAGGGGGGATATTAACAAGTTCTTAAGCACAGTAGAATTAGAAATGGGGTGATTTATCATTGTCATGCTCATACTGTGCCGGAACAACATAGGGGGAAACTGCTGCTTCCCCCCCCCCTCTCATCCTTACTATAGTCATTTTTCCTCTACTTCTTTTGTATGTTAGTTATTCTTTTGTGAACTGCTATTTCCGGAGTGCCTTGATAGTCGAAACAGACTTTGAGCTGTTGACGCTAGAGAGGTGAGCAGAGTAAGCCTACTTCCCCGTTTGGACTTCTCAGTTGACATCCACCCCGAGGCGCTTATTTTTTTTATTACCTTAAGCAGTTGCAAGCGCGTAAATCCTTACTAAAACAAACAAATAAATATTGTACGACTCACCGTCCAATGGCTCAGTATATCCTTCATACACACATGCACCGTTGATACATATCTGAAGAAAGTCACAAAGTTATTCTCGGGTGGCGCCCTTAGACCTTGTCACTATAGAATATTGTTTATGTCCAAAAGAAATTTGGAAAATCTATTCACGCAATCATCATCGTAAAGCCTTGCACTACCTATTCATGCAGCATAACAATTCAAAACGAACCGAATTCTGCATCATCTGGCATCATTATGGTGCTCTCTATGGTAAGAGTCGTAAGAGTGTCACTGAAATAAAACTTTAAAAAAAAAACCAGACTTGGCAAAAAATGTGCGATATTTAAGAAAAAAGTGTGTTCGCACGTATACTGGGGTGCATCAACATTTGTGGAATGGGCATGTATTGGCCACCAAATAAAAGGAGAATATTATTGTCTCTTCAATGTAAAATAATATGTTGTTACGATATTTTCTAAGAGATTGGAAAATAGAGCAGTCACACATACCACACAAAACCTGGACTTAAGATTAAATATGCTCTTAATATCATTATGTATTTTGTTTAGGAGCCAATGGTTTCGTCAGCTATTTTTTTTAGCATGAATTGTTTTAGTAACATTTTGGACCTAATCATCATTCAGTGTGGAACAGAGGCCAAGAAACAGCTATATGGTTTGGGGTGTTCTGGCTAGAATGACCAAAACCAACGGATAGCTTAATTTGGAGAGGTCTACGTCGTGCAAGGGCTGGAACGTCATGTTCTGCCCATATTTCGTCACGGTGTCATTTTAGTAGGCATCTTTACGTATTACAAAGCGCCTTCTCACCGGGCCAACACCACTAGACAACTTGGAATATGACATTATCACAGCGATGGAGTGGGCACCAGTAAACAGCCCTAATATGAATCGAACAGATTATGTTGAGCCCTATAAAACTTAAGCTGAAGAAACCCTACTTTGCTCCCAATTCAAACGCCGTGTTTGTAACTCTCTATGACATTAAGCATGAACTGACTGAAGATTATGTCCAAACTTCAATATAGTCGATGCCCAAAGGGTTCGCGCGCTACATAAAACCAATATCTCCTAAACAAAATACTAATGAACAAGTTAATGTTAAGTCCGTGTTTTTCGTGGTATTCGTGACTGCTCAGTTTTCCAATGTTCTTGAAACTATCGTAATAACATATTGGTTGTTGTTGTTGTTGTTGTTTTTTTGGGGGTGGAGAGTAAAATTGTCCATTCATTTAATACGCAACATAAATTCATTTAACAAATGTTGATGCATCTCATTACCTCCACAAACACTCTTTTACGTTTCTTTTATTTCGCACAATTCTGTCAAGTCTGATTTTTTTAAAGGTTAATTTTGAAAGATCATATCTCGAGCGACTCTTATCATAGATGAAATATTAATGTGCCAGATGATTCTGAATTTATTAAGCAATATATAGCAATAGTATGCGCATGAGTGGATAATGAAAGGCTTAAACACGATGATTGGGTGAATACATTTTCAAGTTTCTTTTAGACGCTACAGAACATAATATATCATATTATTATATCTATCTATCTATCTATCTATCTATCTATCTATCTATCTATCTATCTATCTATCTGTCTATCTGTCTATCTAATATGGGAAGGCGGGAAGAAGGCATTTGTACGGGTGATTGTATTGAGCGGGTAGTCATTAGAGCAGTTTCGATTGTATATAGATTTTGAGAAGCTAAGATTGATGGCTGATCAATTATTATTAGGTGAACTGCCAGTGCAATAAAAAGTCGTCTCCCCCTTCAGTGACAATAGCAAACATATTGATTTCACCGTGAGTAATCTAATATGGTCGTTGACAAAGCGGCTGATTTAGTCTGTCTGTCTGTCTGCCTGTCCGTCTGTCTTTCTGACCCTTTCTTTAACATCACCATCATCAGCATCATCATCATCAACATCATCATCATCAACATCATCATCATCAACACCATCCTCGTCAAAACTATATCGATCCTTTTTAATTTCAGCTGTTGTTATCACCCCACCCCTCTTTAATGTCCCCTTCACCCTCACCATCCCCAAATGTTTCCTAACAACCAACGATAACAACCACATAATGAAAAAGCTAAACAATACGAAGAAAACATCTATAAAAGCAGTTCAGGAACGAACAAGCAGTCAAACAAACAACAATACTTAAAATAATAATGGCAAACACTCGCTTATCAGCAAGCTCTACGCGCTTTACAATCTATATCATTACCAAAGAACACATCATAATATCATTATGAAACGATATCAGCGTTCTGGGAAACATACAATGGATCAACCAATAAACATCAAAGGGGGGGGGGGGGGGGCTCTCGTGGTGTAAAGGTTAAGGTGCTCGCCTCTCATTCAAAGGTCCCGGGTTCGAATCCGGGTAACGAAGGAAACATTTTTTTCTCTAAAATGGTGTCCTTTCACCTTCTTTCCAAATCTCTTGCAATGTTCAGTCGTCTGCTTTCGTTTCCACTTTCTGAGCCCACCCTCTCACCTCCTTTGCCCCCTCCTCTGGGCTCCTGACTCTTTCTGCAGCCTTTCTACTGCTACTGCTTGGCTCCTTCTTACTGCTGTCTTTCAGCCACACTCCAGATCTGCTGGTAGGAAAGATCTACACCTAGCCTTCTCGGACAAGTGCAAAAATTCTCAGAGGTCCCTTGTACAAGTACTGCACGTTAAAGATCCCTTGGTGGTCTAAAATCGATAAGAGTAGGCTTCGACCGCCACCCGGACAAAATTCGAAATTTCCTACCAGCTGAAAATGTTTAATGTGTCCCGCGCGCTCATATGACCTTATGCAGTTGTGAGCGCCGTAAAACACTTACCCAAAACAAGCAAACAAACAAACAGTCAAGCAACTACTGACCTTTCCAACGCCACAAGAAGTTCCCCTGGCCGCAAGCTCCCTTCTGCAACTCTGCCAAATGTCGTTACTGTCTAAGCAATACATGATGGTGCAGATTTCTGGCAGAGTTCCTATCTTTAGAGAAAGAAAGATTGAGAACGAGAAAATTAGGGGCTGGGGGCTGAGATTATTGTTTCCTTAGCACGGATTAAAACGGTGCTTTTTAGGCAGATTTTCTACCTTGAGCTAGGTGGAGGCAAAACTCGCGATCAGCTTCGCAAATTTGATGCGTCTTGATTGCAAAAAGCCTGGACTGTTGTTTAGAAACAGCAAAGAGTCATCTTTCAGGTAAATATGTTTGTTTTACTTTAGTAATATAGCACATAATCGACATTTTCAACAACCATAGTTTACTGTACTGTGATGAACTGTTCTCACGGAAATAACAAATATCATGCGTGGGTTTGGGAAATAATCAACTATTCACCTGTGTCTCTAAAGACCATGACTATCAGAGCATATTAATTTGTCTTTTCAATTATCTTTTAAAAATGTTTTCAGTGGCGTTCAATTCATATATATGTATATATAATCAATGTATATATGTATATATAATCAATTTATATTATATACATAATAATATTTGTGGAAGTTCGTCACTTTGGTCGCCTAAAACTTCAGAACCACTTTACTTTCGAATCTGGCAAAAATTAAAGGTGGCTCAGAATCATTTAAAGGGTGCACAGTTATAGTAACGAGTCTGAAGTCTCTTTTTCATTTTTAAAAAGAATTTTTTTTTCATTAGTTTCGTTCAAGAACAAAAAAGATATATTTATCTTGGGAGATTTAAATGGCAGAGTTGGACGAAAAAGAACCCCATGGGAAGAGTACTTGGGACCCCACAGCGATAAAAATTCAGACTGCAACAGCAATGAAGAAATGATACTAAACCTATGCGCTGAGCATGGCATGATTATTACGAACACATGTTTCCAACATAGACAAAGGCAAATCAAGACCTGGTACAAATGGAGTGACCTGAACCATGCTTTACAAATTGATTTCATCCTGATGCGCAGAAAACAAAGACATGCAGCCAAAGATTCAAGAGCAGTTCCAAAATACATCATCAACACGGACCATAGACCTTTGATACTTACTCTCACAACCAACAACGTAAAGCAAACAAAGAAAAACAGGGGAAAAACCACGACTAACCTAAGAAAATTGGAAGAACCAAACATCAAGAAAGCAGTCGAGGATGACATTACCAAGGAGTACTTTAAACTGTCACCTGAGATCAAGGACACAGAAGACGAATGGCAAATATTCAAAGCATCCCTGTCAGAAATACTAAAAAAAACAATTGTGGCACAAAACGAATAGGTGGAAACATAGGCAGAACAACATGCTGGTGGAATGGTGAAACCAAAGAAGCAATTAGAATGAAAAAGAAGAAATTCAAGAAATTGCAGAAGTCAAAGACAGAAGAAGACTATATAGAATACAGGAAAGCCAGAAGAGAGATCAAAAGAATCATCAAAACTGCTAAAGAAATTGCATGGAAAATATATGGGGAGAAACTGACCAAATCTGCAAGGAAAGCGCAAGAAAAATTTTTAAAATGTGAAGACCATGCTGATAAGGAAAGACCCATACAACCCGACATGCATTTTCAATGATGAAGAGGGAAACGCCATTCTCGGCAAACATGCAATCAAGAAAAGATGGGAAAATTACTCCCAAGAACTGCTCAACCCAGACGCTTGCCACGGACAACAAGTAGAGTTCCAACCATCCTATGGAGATCAAACAAAACCACCAATACTTCCCAGTGAAATAGAAAAGGCACTCAAGACCAGCTCCAAGAAGAAAGCCCCAGGACCAGATGACATCGTAGCGGAAGCCATAAGAGCTTGTGGAAACACCGGTATACTGTGGCTGAGGCGTATTTTTAACAGAGCCTAGGAACAAAGAAAATGCCCAGAAGACTGGCAGAAAGCCATAGTGGTACTATTGTGGGAAAAAAGGGCAACAAACTCGACTGCACAACATATAGAGGAATCTCATTGTTAAGCCACTCAGGAAAAATGTGTGCAAAGATACTAGAGCAGCGCATAAGACCTATTGTAGAAAGAAATCTGAGCAAAGCTCAGTTTGGATTCCGAAAGGGAAGAGGATGCACGGATGCCGTATTCGCATTAAGACAGATATGCGAGAAAACAAGAGAACACAACAAAGAATCCAACATCGTCTTTATAGACCAGGAGAAGACTTTTGACAGAGTAAACCATGCAAAACTCTGGAAGACATTCGAAAAGTATGGCGTCAGAGGACAATTGTTAGATAATGTCAGAGCTCTATATACCAACAGCAGAAGCTCAGTAAAAACGAAGGAAGGAAATACAGACTGGTTCAAAGTAAGATCTGGAGTACGACAGGGATGCGTTCTATCTCCCCTCCTGTTTATAATATATATGGACACAATAACGCAAGAAGCAAACCAAAGCCCAGAAAGCCTAAATGAATTTCTGTTCGCAGACGACCAATGTCTAATTCATCATGACCAACAAAGCCTCCAAAATCACAATACCGAACTCAACAACACCTGTGAGAAATTCAACATGAAAATAAGCACATCAAAAACAGAAATTATGAAAGTGAGCCGAAACCATAATCCCCTGAACATCCATGTCAATAGTAAACAACTGAAACAGGTGAAAGAGTTTAAATATCTTGGCAGCACTTTTTCTGAAAACGGGTCCATAGACAGAGAAATAGAAATGCGAACACAAAAAGCCAACGCTGTCACCTTCTAGCTCGCACCCCTTCTATCTCATCCAAACATCTCCAAGGACACAAAGAGACAGCTTATCACCTATATATTCGTACCAACATTACGTTATCAGTGCCAGACCTGGACCTTAAGCAAAACCCATTGAAAGCAAAATCACCGCATGCGAAATGAAATGTCTCTGCAGAACCCTTAACATCACAAGACGAGACAGGCAGAGAAATGAAGAAGTAAGAGCAGCTATCGGCACTGAGTTTTTCCTGCGTTACATAGAAAGATAGAGGATAAAATGGTTTGGCCACCAGTTACACATGTCACCTGATCAGCTAGCCTTGAGAGCTTACAACACCAAGCACTCAGGCAATAAAGGAAGAGGAAGGCCACCCAAAAGGTGGATCGAGGGTGGCAAGGAAACCCTTAGAAAACATAAAATAACAACTGAAGGAGCTGCGGAGCTGGCCTACCATAGAAAACTGCATCTCCCCTCGACGCTTAACAGCAACAGAGGATGAAAAAGTAAAAGTAAAAGTAAGTATTAGTTTCGTTTAGATCTAATCTTGGGAAAGTCCGTCTTATAAGACGCCATTTCCACACCTTTAAAATTCTGGAGTGTACAACCACGTAAGTAACATTTTTGAAAGTTCGTCGCTGTAGTCGACTAAAACTTCCGAACCGCTTAACTTTCGAATTTGAAAAAAATTACAGTTTTTCAGAATCATTTAAGGGTGCACCCTCTTATTAAGGTGTCTGAAGTCACTATAGTTTAATTTCCATTTTTTTCATTAGTTTCATTTAGGTCTAATCTTTGGAGACGCTATTATAAACAAGTGATGCGTCCAGTCACAAGTTTCGGACTTTCTTTTCATTATGAGTTCTGTTGTTCAATATGATCTCTTAAAAAAATACCACTTTCTCACAGAGGGGAGTCTATTGGCAGATTGACTCCTAGACAGAAACGGAAAAAAACTAAAGTAAGTGACAATGACAGTGATTTAGAAAATAGATGCATTGCAACACCGAGATCTAGATCTAGAACTAGAGTCACAGATACTATAGCCATGGCAGAATCAGATAAAGCTACCTATACTGCAAGAAATGAAGATTATGAAAATGAAAATACAACAACAACAGAAACTGTTGTGCCCAGGCTCAACTGTATGCAGGTCAGTAGAGGCAATTTTAGACAGGAAGCATACATTGGGGAGCTCAATTTTCAATGCCAGCATTGTCATGCAATGAAATGTAACGAAGAAGCTAGATGAATGTGTTGGCGAAATGGAAAAGTTGATTTCGAACCTTTTCCTGCACTTCCTCTGCCTTTGGCTTTACTCTTTGAAAGTGTTACTACTGGCTCAGCACATTTCTTAGAAAACTTTGGAATTACAATAGTGCCTTTCAATTGACCTCACTTGGCTTTAAAGAAGTTGCGATGACAGGATGGAATCTCCAATTCAGAATCCTAGGTCAGCTTTGTCATCGTATTGAACCTCTAGGGCCATCCCATGAAGCACAGTCTTCTTTTTTACAAATTTATTTCATTGATGGTGACGAACATGTTGAAAAAAGGAGCAATATCACAGATGGACTATGTCGCACCACATTACTTGACATTCAGGAGGTGCTAAATGAACATCACAAATACATTGAGGAATTGAAATGTGCCTCTGAATTTGCCAAAAGCCGGAGCAAAGAGAATTTCAAATTGTGATAAGTGAGGCGGCGCGACCATTGCGAACTCATAACAGGACATACAATGCATCAACTCTGAATGAAGCTGCTATTCATATGCCCAACAATTCTGTTGGACACCGAGATACTGTGCTTCACACTAGAACTGAACAGTTGTAAAAGATTTCAGAATTGTATATGGCCTATGACTGTTTGCAGTATCCTTTGCTTTCCCCACGTGGAAGTGATAGCTTGAATCTCAGATTGAAATTTACAAGCCTGCACAAATATCACAACTTCACTTCAACTGCTTTCATTTCTTCATAAGGCAAAGAACCTAATTATTGCAAGCACGTCGGCTCTTTCAGCAGTATATTGTCGATACTTACGCAAAGATTGAATGTGAACGCCTTCAATTTATTTGGAGAGAACAGAAGCGACTCATGGCAGACGGTTATCCAGAACTTAGAGACACAATGTCCGGTGCAGATGGTAACCCAAACAATGCCGGGCAAAACGTCATCTAGCCTTCTTCTTATTTTGGAGGACCGCGCTACAGGTTCGAAAAACAACAAGACTCAACGTCCTATGTCCGAAGATTTGGATGTCCAGATCTATTTGTCACTTTCACCACAAATCCCAATTGGGAAGAGATTTCCTCAAACTCCAAGCTGGACAGCGCCCACATGACAGACCAGATCTGATTGTCAGAGTGTTTCAACTAAAGCTTTAAAAATGTTACAACTTATCAATAAAGGCTGTTTGGGGACTTTGCACGCATGAATCTACAACATCGAGTTCCAAAAAAGAGTATTGATTGCCCCCACGCAAACATGCTTCTACGGCTTATTCCTGATTCCAAGATTCACCCTGAAATGATTGACGGAATTGCCAGCACAGGTATTCCCAGCAAAGAAATGGACCCACCTCCTACAAATAGAGCGGTTGCAAACATGATTCATGTGATATTTAAATTTCTCTTTCAGGTGATACCTAAATCTCTCTTTCAATTGATCATTTGCAGACTTTTGTCTTAAGTGAAAATGACTTGACGATCGATTCTTCTGAGTCCGTTCATGGAACGGGTACCCAGCTAGTATACTAGCTGACACACTAGGGACGTATACTCGAATGGTAGCAACCTTAGGCAGAGAGTGTCGTGAGTGGCCACAGAGGGCAGCCAATGCTGAGGCTGAGACGCTAAAAGAGGAGAATAGTGAACAGGGCGACGTAGTCATCGTCACAGATGGATCAGTACAGCGTGGCGTCAAATCTGGATGAGCTTTCAGCACCCGTGTAAACGGGGTCATACAGTCAGGTATCTCACTAGCATAACAACGTCCAGCATGTGCATGGGTCTGAAAGCCCCAAGAGATGCCCTAAATTGGATAAAGGCGACGGAGCATCAGTCTGCCATCTTCGTCACTGGTTCGATGAGTACTCTCGAAAACGTGAAGAAAAACATGATGTATGTAGACTGGTGAGAGGCGATACGAAGCAGCAGACTTCCTAAGATTGTATAGATTTTTAGCCCTGGTCATGCATGATTTCGAGGAAAAGAACGTTGATAAGTTAGGCAGCTATGCAGTTCGATTCACCAAACAGTCATGGCCGCATTGACGACCACAAAGGAGATGAAGGCTACATATGGAAAGACTGGGGAAGCTGGCGTTTCAAGAGGATCGAGAAGAGACAGAAACCTGCAACAGAAAGCCACAAGAATTTCCAACCTGCTTTTAAGCGGCACGACCAGCAAGCAGACCCTTTCATGGATCCTGGAGAGGAGGGGGAGCAGGTATGGTTTTTTTCCCGTATGCAATGTCATAATCTCCAACCAAGTAGTCAGTAATACATACTGTTGTTTTTTTTCTTGTGTGTGTTTTTTTTTTTGGGGG
>NW_004797766.1:76895-81895 GCF_000002075.1 Aplysia californica | reverse complement strand
AGGCCACCGATAGCATTTGTATAGCGCAAATTCCCGTTCATCAGGTCACGGGCTCGAATCCAGACAGCGAAGGAAAATTTTCTTTTCTTAAATTTTGAACTTTCACATCCTTTCCTGCTTCTCTAACAATGCTCTGTCGCCTGCTTTCGTCTCCACTTTCAGCTCCCACCTCTCACCTCCTTTGCCCCCTCTTCTGGGCCCCTGACTCTTTCTGTGGCCTTTCTACTGCTACTTCTTGGCTCCCTCTTACTGCTGTTTATCAGCCACACCCCTGATCTTATGATAGATAAGATCCATCAACTAGCCTTCACGGATCAGGGCGAATTATCTCGGAGGTCCCAAGTGCAAGTTTCGCACGTTAAAGATCCCCTGGTGGTCCAGAATCGATAAGAGTAAGTTTGGGCAGCCACCCAGGCAAAATTCAAAATGTCCTACCAACTGAAAAAGTTTAACGTGTCCCGCGCGCTCATATGACTTTGTGCAGATGCGAGCACGTAAAACACTTACCCCCCAAAAAAGGAAAAAAAGGAAAAGAGAAACCCGCCTGCCTCTAGACCGACTACTGACCTGTGTCCGATTTCATGAGCTGTGACTTGCACTCCCAGGAAACGTCCATTGTCTTCCACGATCGACACGCTGGAGCCGTCAGTGCGACACATGGTGGAGAGGTACGCCAAGCCTCAGGACAGGGACACAAAAGCCAATAATAACAGAACGTATAATATTATAGCATTTGTATAGCGCAGATCCCCGCTCAACAGCAACCTCAGTGAGCTTTACATTCTATGCTATTACCCCAGAAGACCTGATACCTTTCTGAACCAGTCTTAACTTCTTGGGAATTATACAGTGCCAGCTGCCATATAGGCGCTAAAACACTAACATACTGACAAGATCTTTCGCTGTCTATGGACTGTTATACATTCCAACTTGGTTGAAGTGAGGAAAATTCGAGTAAAGTGCCTTTCCTAAGGACACAACGTCGGGCCTGCAGCTCGAACTCCCGACCTGCAACCTCATGGTTACGAGTCAGGTAACCTAACCGCGAGGCCACCAACAAAAAGATAATTAGTAGATACTACACTTTGATCGTAACCAAAAGGGCGGGGAAATCAAAAAGTATTGTTTTCATTTCTACTAGAGCACAGCATTCACAGTTCAGTAAAGTGATTTTCCCTTCCTATTAAACATTTAAACCTCGTCTACATGATCTCCTTTTCTTTCCTCTTTCTTATTTTCCTGATTATCTTTCTTTTTTTACTTCCTGCATTTCTCTGTTTCCTTATGGGATTAAACACATACACTTGCTTTTACCTACTTTTCTTACGCTCGTTGTCTTTTAAAAAGTTTTGTTCTTTTCTTTTCTAAAAGAAGATGAAGAAGAAGAAGAAGGAGGAGAAGAAGAAGAAGAAGAAGAAGAAGAAGAAGAAGAAGAAGAAGAAGAAGAAGAAGAAGAAGAAGAAGAAGAAGAAGAAGAAGAAGAAGAAGAAGAAGAAGAAGAAGAAGAAGAAGAAGAAGAAGAAGAAGAAGAAGAAGAAGAAGAAGAAGAAGAAGAAAAAGAAGAAGAAGAAGAAGAATCTTCTTTTCTCTTGACTATTGGGCCACCCCCTCCCCCCCTTCTCTCTCTCTCTCTCTCTCTCTCTGACTCTCTGACTCTTTCTCTCTCTCTCTCTCTCTCTCTCTCTCTCTCTCTCTCTCTCTCTCTCTTTCTCTCTCTGTGGCTGTCCTTTTATTCTCCAGTATTCTTCCGATAATTTCGACTATCACTTTTGCCCTTGCCTGGCTCTAAATGACAGTCCTCGTGTCCAAAGGCACAAGATTAAGGCGTCCTGCTTACCTATCACTCTGTCGTCGGCGTCCGTTTCCCTGTGAAAATTGTACCTAGTACAAAAAAAGGAATTTTCATTAGATTTAACATTTGATATTTAAGCAGTGTAACACAAACTTATTCTATTCTGTTCTTCTTCAATTTAAGGTTCACACTTACCTCTAACAGTTAACCCCCCACACACACACCCACACACACACACACTTTCCGTCTGTCTTTCTCGTGATATCAGAACCTGGTTCAATAAGGTGGTTGTAACAGAGGTAAGTAAAGGTGGTAGGTCTGTCCAAGAAGTAACATATCCAGTTGTGTAAAATCAACCATTGAATGGAAATGTTCCGTTTTACAGTCATTAAATTCTATACATGTCTGCAGAAACATTATTATTTTCTATTCAACCTTAAAACCGTTGATCTCTGTATACTTTTTCATCCAATGTACAATACAATTATTGCTCGTCTGGCAATTCTGGCGATGACCAATACATCGGGCAGAGGAGAATATTTCTCCAGCAAAATAAGAGTTAGAAAAATTAAACTTTAAGATGACTTATGGTCTTTGTGGTGGCCGATGACACATTTTGAACATATAAAAGCTCCGCTTCCCTTTGTGGATGTGCGCAGCTTGTGGGCTTCTCCCTTGTATCCAGCTTTAAAAGAATTGTATAGCGTCATATGATTTGCTGCCCTCTGCGACTGCTGCTCTCCAACTGGATCTGTCCCGAGCAAGGTTCTCCCATGTTGAGGCAATTATGTTAAAGTCCTTCGGAACTTTTTGCAGTACGTCTTTGTTTCGCTTTTTGGAGCGCCAACCTTATGACAGTTTAGAATAGAATACTGCCTTCGGGATTCTGAGCCAGCCATTCTTACAACATGGCCAGCCAAGATAAGCTTTTGAGCTTTGAAAACAGACTCTCGTCATTTGCCCTTGTGACAACTTTGGTGTCTGGTATTTAATCCTTTCATCGAATAATGCCAACAATTTTCCCGAGGCATTTCATACGGAAATGATTAAGCTTCTTGGTATGTCTTTGGTACACCGTCCAGGTCTCGACACCATAAAACGGGGTCGGGAAAAGCACAGCGTTGTAAAATTTCAACATTTTATCTTTGCGAATGCCACAGAAGTCTCAAACTCTTACTCTGAGTCTTCCAAAGGAAGATTTATTCATGTGCAAAGCTATTTCTGCATCGATGAGAGTGTCTGAAGGTAGCGTACTGCCAAGATATTTAAAGCTATCAACATTATTCAGTGTTGTTTTATATATTTAGATTTTAGGGGGAAGGGTCTGGGTATCACCAGGGATATGCTGGAAGAGAACTTCTGTGTTTGCTTTGCAAGTCCAAAGTTTTCACGTAATCTTTAAAAATGATCAACACATTTTTGCATCCCGGATTCTTCATGAGCAAGTAGTGCGAAATCATCGGTAAATTACGGTGCAAAATGTGGAACTGACCACAAACTGATTGTGAGCAAAGTCGTCCCCAGGGATTCCAGTTGGGAAGCGATATGATTTTTCACCGCAAAGCCAACACCATTATTTCTAGTCCCTGCAAG
The DNA here is from genome assembly GCF_000002075.1 of Aplysia californica. Lineage (NCBI taxonomy): Eukaryota > Metazoa > Mollusca > Gastropoda > Aplysiida > Aplysiidae > Aplysia > Aplysia californica. Next base: position 78,510 of record NW_004797766.1, on the reverse strand, counting down.
GTCTTTTCCCTTCTAAAAGAAAGTATAGCCGCCACTTAGTTCTTTCAACCAACCTTCATCAGTAAATCTTGTTTCGCTAAGAGTAACAGTATCGAGGTCATAGCGGCTGAGCTCCGTTGTAATGATTGTTTTCCTCCTTTCAATACAGAAGCTATTATCCTGTAGTGCACCAATTTTCCAGCAACCAATTTGTATTTGTTTTCTATACTTTCGACCGCATTGTGGCATCCCTACTGATCACAGCGAACCAGCTCAGGTAGATGAGGTGAGCTTTATTTAGGGTAACATTTCTAGTCTCTTTCCCTTGTGGGATGAGCAGCGTTGTCCTACAAAGGCTATTAAGATAACATGAGTGCTGCCGGATCATACCTTAACCTCAGCTCGGTAATGAAACGACCAAAGCCCATGACCACCTTACGTGCAGGTTTGTGTTAACAGCTCCCAGCCTATGCAAGGCTTCTGTCATCATCTCCCCTGTCGCCGAAGGAATTAGATGGGCATAGACAACAAAGAAATGGAACGGATGTATAAAAGCAGATATCTGGCGTATAAATGTTTGTTTAAAGAGAGAAAAAGAAGCGCAAATATCTGATCACTCTCTCGCCTAGGTGCAATGTATCTGATGCAAGACAAATACAAGACGATCAGATTGGTATCTAGGTATGGGAGGTTGTCAGAGTGTTATTCATTTTAATAACAATAATAATAAATAGCATTTGAATAGCGCATAACTCCGCTCGACAGCAAACTCTATGTGCTTAACACTATATGTTTACCCCAGCAGACCATAGAACACTCAGAAACATTCTCAGCTTCCCGGAAAGCATACAGTGCAAGCAGCTGATTAAGCGCTCAAGCACTAACAAACTGACAAGATCTTTCAATGTCTATAGCTGGGTACCCATTCCCACCTGGGTGAAGTAAGGAAAACTCGTGTAAAGTGCCTTTCCCAAGGACACAACGTCAGGTGCCTGACAGGATTCGAACCCACGTCCTTACGGTTGCGAGTCACTAGGCCTCTGACGTCACCTAGGGGTATCAGGCCCAGTTAACTTGGATCGGAGGGCCCCACGCCGCAGCAACTAGCCAGTATGACGGTCTATAGCCATCCACCCTGATGTTTTACCATTGTCCTGCCGCGCCAACTTTGAAGCTGCTGCTGGGAAGAATGCTTAGAGCTTCATCTGTTACATATGATTTACATCCTATTGCACACTGCTACCTTGAAGAGCAACGAGAGCCACTGAAGTGGTTCACTAAAAATCCTCTAGCATGTTGTCATTCAGGCTCAGTGACCATGTCCACTTCGGCCACAGTCTGCTGCGCAGCATTTGTTTCTTGCACACTTTCTTTTTCGTCTGTAAATCACTGCTCGCGTAGTCTTTCTTTGATTTAAAAAAAAATGTGTGTGATAGATATATAGATAGACAGTCCCAACAGTTCAACATTCATAGAAACGGCCTAAACCTCAAAGACTTCTTCCGGTATAATTTTTAAAAAGGTTTTTTGTTTGTTTTTGTAAAGTGTTTTACGGCGCTCGCAACTGCATAAGGTCATATGAGCGCGCGGGACACACCTAATATTTTCAGTTGGTAAGAAATTTTGAATTTTGCCT
>NW_004797766.1:72651-74087 GCF_000002075.1 Aplysia californica | reverse complement strand
CATCCATCCATCCATCCATCCATCCATCCATCCATCCATCCATCCATCCATCCATACATACATACATACATACATACATGCATGCATGCATGCATGCATGCACAAGTAAATGAATAAATGAATGAATGAATGAATGAATGAATGAATGAATGAATGAATGAATGAATGAAAGAATGAATGAATGAATGAATGAAGAAACTAATAAAAAAAACAACCCAGAATTCACTACATCTACCCAAACCCATCCCCGAAAACAACAGCAACAATGACAATATCACCAACAACAACAACATCAATAGTAAAAGAAAAAACAACAACAACAGAAACAACAACATCAACGACAACAACAACAAGAAGAAAACCTGACGCAAAATACACAGAGGGTTTCAACCCAAACTATCGGAGCTTCAGTACCATCACATCGAACAACAACAACCGCAGCAACGACGACAATAAAACTACAATAAAACCCGATAGAAAATACCACCACCAACATCAACACCAAAAATACCACCACCACCAACAACAACAACAACAACAGCAAAAACTTACATCCGTCATTGTAAAGGCGTAAAATTCCCGAATGTCCTTCAAAGCCTCCTCTCTGTTATCGGCGTTATTCAAAAACAATTTGTAATTTCCGTAGTCGACAACTGCAACCACATCCACATAGTATGTATTTGCCTGTCGTCGGTATCGATTCTCATAGTCAGACGGTGGTATACGTGAATCTTTTTTATTTGAAATTTCGCCCTTCATTTTCAGTGAGCGATGAATTTTCTTTTGAGAAGCTCGTTTGAAGAATGACAGAAATGGCAGTTGCTCTTCTGGATCTGACTGCAATATCTCTGGAGCTCTCTTTATACGTTCCGGAGCTGGAGATAGAGAGAAAAAAGGAAATAAGAAAAAAAAAAGAAAAGAAAAGAAAACGAGCACAGAAAATACAACTTCGTTCATACAACTGAGATTTTTCCATACAATGATACATTGCTCACAATATAAAAAGTTGGATAATTTCATTTGTGCCTTCCGAAGGAAGTGCTTTTTCTGGAGGGTTGGGAAAGATCATTATACATACAGACAGTTTGCAGATGCACAGCTCGTTTATGTGTTTTGATTTGAGGTTTATCAAAGTATATAGCATTGCCAAAGCGGTCCCACAAAGGAAAGAGAGAGAAAGGAATGTGCCATGGGGAAAAGGAGGGGGTGTATATTATAGAGGGAGGTACAAAGAAAGAAATATACGTATATTAATGAGAGTAATATAGAGACAGACCTAGAGAGAGAGAGAGAGAGAGAGAGTAAGAGAGAGAAAATAAGAGAGAGAAAGAGAGAGAGAAAGAGAGAGACAAAACGAAAGGGAGAGAAAGAGGGAGAAAACGAGAGCGAAAGCAGATGGAGAGGGAGAGAGAGAATAATAATGATAATAATAATAA
>NW_004797766.1:69740-70777 GCF_000002075.1 Aplysia californica | reverse complement strand
GAAACCGTTTTGAATGTTAGGCATACTGTTCATTGTTGATTACGAACGTCTTTTGACATTTAATTTAAGAGGTTTACGTTTATGGATGAATTTGACAGCGACAATGTTTCAAAATTAGGAAGGGAAGCAGTGATTATTTGATTATATAGACGCTTCGCCCCTGTATATGAGTATGTAATTAATTGTGTAATATATAACTGGCTCAGGACTTTTTGAGTTTTCATGGACTCTTTAGCTATTAGCGTTTTCAAAATTTAGCAGCTATTTTCTCGCTAATTTCACCTCTGAACGCTGGAAACCTCACCTTCTTAAATCACAAATATCTTGACTTCAATTTGAAATAAATGGGTTTTTTTTTTCATTGAAAGCGAGACAAGAAATAAGCTTTCAGTTGATACCAATAACTTCGCATGCCCCAAAACTAATGATTTCACCACGTTATGACACATTTGTCTTATATAATATCAAGATGGATTATCGTTTATGAAATGTGAAACGTTAAATTGGGTTTTATTGTTTGTTTATTTTACCTTTTGTGCTCCTTGCCGTAGTGCATTCCGCCCCATTTGTGGTACAAGTCACAATTCATTGGTTGTCAAACCCTGCACCATGTGAATACCTTAGACTCTTAGAATGAAACTCAATAATGAAACTTGGTACCAAAACGCTTTTTAAAAATCTTAAAATGTGATAATTTTAAGTGACATAAATAAGACATTTCTGTTTTGTTTTCACAGGTGGTTCTCCAAAGTGTTGTCGGGAGTGGCTCTCAAGGAGACGTTGCCATTGATGATGTTTCCTTCAGGGATTTAAAAAAATGCTCATTGCTCATTACATAGAGGGAAGTTGAAACTGAGAGAGAGAGCGAGCGAGAGGGAGAGACAGAGAGAAAGACAGAGAGACAGAAAGACAGAGAGACATAGAGACAGAGAGACTACGAGAGAGACACACAGAAAGAGAGAGATAGCAAGAGAGAAAGATGGAGGCTTCTTGTGCTCTTTTTTGCTGTTGCTGCTTTTTTGGAAAAGGGGGGGGGG
>NW_004797766.1:66774-69501 GCF_000002075.1 Aplysia californica | reverse complement strand
CCCCAACCAGAATTATGCTGTGATGTCACACCTTTATGCTATTGCTGTTTACATCATGGAAGCTAGGATACATTGTCGCCGAGAAAATGGCGTCCAGCAAACCTATGAATGTGCCCTTAAAGCTAAGAGCTGTTATTGAGTTCCTTACTACAGGGGGAGCTGCACCCATCGATATTCATATGCGAATGAATTTTGTCCATGGTGAAGCATGTGTAGATGTAAGTGCTGTTCGAAGATGGGCAAAGGAGTTCGCTGAAACCAGTCCAGCAGAGACAGATTTGCATGACCTAGCTCGTTGTGATCGTCTCAACTCTGCCAGTGATGTTCAACACCAGGAGAGAGAGGATGAGATCATCTAAGCAAACCGGTGGATCAAAGTAAGAGATGTCAGTGAAATGCTAGGGATTTCTGTAGGGAGTGCTCAGTATATAATCCCTGATGTGTTGAGTTACAGGAAAGTGTGTGCACGGTGGGTTCCCCACATGCTGTCACCCGAGCTGAAATTGAACCGAAGTCAAGTTTGTGATGAACTCCTGGCTCGATATACCGATGAAGGTGAAGCGCTGTATAGTCACAGGAGACGAGACTTGGGTACACCATTATGACCCAGAGAACAGAAGACAATAGAAAGAATACAGGCACAAGCGGTTCAAAGTTGTTTCATCTGCAAAGAAAGTGCTTATGACAGTGTTTTGAGACTGCGATAGTCAGATTAAAATGGAATTTTTGGAACAGGGTTCCACTATCAATGCAACTCTTAACGATATATTGAGACCCTGAGGAATTTTGGAGCACGGCTGTCACGAGTTCCACCAGGAAAAAATGCAATTTTGCACCACGACAACGCCCGTCCAAACACGAGTCGACAAACTCAAGATGCCATGAAAAGTCTCAGATTTCAAGAGACCTTACCGCACTCACAATGCAGAGCAGACCTTGCTCCATCTGACTTTTACCTTTTTCTTAAGTTGAAGGAGTACCTCAAAGGAAAACGTTATGCAGATGACGATGAAGTTAAAGAAGATGAGCGTCGCAGATTCAGGGGAAAACCACATGAACTTTTCGCCAACGGCATTGGACAACTTATTCGACGTAGGCGGATCTGCAATGACTATGTTGAAAGGTAAAGGTACTGTCATGTAGTAGACATCCTAAGCTTTCGTTTGGTGCATAACTTTTGTATGTAGCTTCAGTAATAAAGAAATTAGGACCTTGGAGGCAAAACCTTTTGAACGACCCGTGTAGTTTGTGATTGTACTCTCATCGAGGGGCTAAACAACGCGACTATAGCTTCCACAGTGCTATGCTGATATTTTGAAACCCAAACAGACAGAGTCTGTAAACCTCAAGCTATGACTTCTATCATCGTTTACAGGTCCGCCTTTGGTAATATCAAGGCCGAAAATGTGCTAAGCGGCTTGCGCGTTCAACCTCCAACCCTCCACGAACAGGTACAAATACAGTACCTAGATCTACATCTTAGGCGAAGGAAGGAAAGTATGTGTAAATACAGCACTCGGCTATTCATAGGTTTTTGAGTGGTAAAACACACGCCACACTTTTGTCCTCTTTACCAAGAGGGGATGTCCGTGGGTTTCAGAGGCAATGTTTGAGTAGAGATAGCAAAGAGATAGTGACTTCCAAATTACATAGCAATGAAAGAATTGACAGATAGAATAACGTTCACTGAAACGTTTTTATATCTTTTTTACACAGCTTTGCATTCTGTTCAGTAATTTTATTCTTTTCTTTATACCTTACTAAAATCCTTAAACTTTGTTTACCAAAACATTAGTTAAAATTCTATTTATAATCATGAGCGCGTTCAGTTAAGTGGGCTGTTTTCAGCAAAGTTACCAAAGAGACTATTCGGCTTAGAGTCTATTTCCAAATTTCCAAATATACCGAGAGCAGTACCGCTAGTGGAGGCCTTGAGGCTGCAATTTGTTGGGTCTGGCCCTTCTTTCAAATCATACATGTCTTTATCTCTTCTCCTTTTGTCTTGTGTTTGTTACTCTCTTGTAACAACAGTAATATTCGGCACGGTTATGACCTAATTGTGCTGCAAGTGTCACCCCTCCCCCTAAAAAAAACCCCCAACAACAAAAAACAAAACAACACCAACTCTTAATATATAAACTAAATGAAGCTGAACTTTAACCAAGGCATTTAGAACTCCTCTAAAATTTTCTCCTGCCTCATTCTTTCCTGCTCTCTAACAATGTTCTGTTGTCTGCTTTCGTCTCCACTTTTTGCCCCCTCCCCCTTACCTCCTTTATACCCTCCTTTGGGCTCCAGAATCTTTCTGAAACCTTTCTACTGCTGATTTTATGGTAGGTAAGATCTAACACCTAGCCTTCTCGATAAATGTGAAAAATCGCGGAGGTTCCGTGTTCAAGTTGCGTACGTTAAGTACGATCCCTTGGTTGTTCAAAATCGATAAGAGTAGGCTTTGACCGCCACTCGGACAAAATTCATATTTGATTCTTACCAAACCAAAATTTTTTTATGTGTCCCACGTGCACATTAATCTTATGTAGGTACGAGTGCTGTAAAATACTTACTCCCCCAACCCCCCCCTAAAAAAAGAAAAAAAGAAAAGAAAAGGCAATGGGCGGAACACTATACACTGTCTTTTTCTCACGTAACACCCCTTTTTGAGTGCCCTTTTCCGTCGGATGCTCCTAAATGGATGATGAGACAACCAAACACCCACCAACACCCATC
>NW_004797766.1:62975-65274 GCF_000002075.1 Aplysia californica | reverse complement strand
GTAGTTGTTGTTATTGTTGTTGTTGTTGTAGTTGTTGTTGTTGTTGTTATTGTTGTTGTTGTTGTTGTTGTTGTTGGTATTGAAGAAGACGACGGTGACAACGACGATAATAATGATGCCCACTCCTACCCCAGCAACCACCAAAGCAGCCACCACAACAACCCCAGCAACCACCACAGAAATCACCACTACCGTCTCACCTCTCTGTCTTTGAGCTTCTCCCTCCCACTTTCGTACTTCCCGTCCGCCCCCACACGGAGAGTGTACAAAGGCACATTAGGCGAACCATCTGGAATTCGCGACAGCTCCAGTTTTGTGTCCACATTTGCGTTGGAACTGATGGAAATGTTGACTCTCTGTGGGACCTGGTCGTTTTCGAGCTCGGAAGAGTTGTATCTTAGGTGGACTGGAAGGGGCGACAGAATACTTTTGAGTTGTCATCATCATCATCATCATCATCATCATCATCATCATCATCATCATCATCATCATCATCATCATTATCATCATCATCATCATCATCATCATTGTTGAAAACTAGTTACAAATAAAAGTACAGTAAGGTGACTTGAATATTGCGATCAATTTGGATAATATTAAAATTATTCTTAAAGTCCCTCACATGTTTCTTCAAAAAGATGGAAGATAAAAAAATACAATACAAGAACAGACAAACAAACAAACAAACAAACAAACAAACAAACTACAGCAACAATAAATGTGTTCACTAAGCAATAATATAAATATTTCTAAATGGTGAACCAAAAGACTCGAGATCTGAGACGAATTTTGATTTAGAATAAAGCAAGGAAACCAACAAACAAGATGATTCTGAAGTAAAGAGATGTCAAACAAAAGTTGTAAAAAACAGCAATAGCATAAAACAATAAATAAATGGTGAACGGAGTACTAACCTGAGATTGAGTACACCAGTGAGATCTGAATAACCAAAACTGGAAGAGTCAGGCAAGGAAATAGTCCAAACTTGGTCATTGTGCTTCTCGAATGAACCAAGAGGGAAATCTGACGAGGTCAACCGCTGGACGAAGCAGGGATATCGTAGACAGGACGCCTGTGGATTCGACTATATCGTCGTATACAGGTGATTGTTGAAGTGGGTATATCTTTGACAGGTATGTGTAGATGAGTAAAGGATTCAATATTATTTGTGGGGTTTTTTTCTTTAAAACTATAAGGTTCCCTGAAGTTAGCAGCGGTTTCATTTTGCTGTAAATTAGCTTTGTTTGATTACATTGGTGGATTTTGTTACTGAAGAAATGTCTGAGATTAGTTCTTGTAAGGACTTTCCAATTTTGAAAAAAAACCCACAGAAAATTGGCCTGGCTTCGATTAATCCATATTATTTTTGGTAATTTAGTATTGATCTTTTTTGTTATTATTGTTCTCTTTCTCTCTTTATGTACTTAGTTAACTTAGTATTGCCCTTATTGTTTTCTTACCTTTTCTCTTTGATCGTAGTTGCTGATGTTATTTACGTGGTTGGTTGTTTGTTTTTTACGGTTCTGAAAGAGGGTGTCGTTGTCTCTGTTCAAATTCTTATCCCCTCACAACATGGCCGCTTTTTTCTTCTATTGGTCAGTATGTTTGTGACGTAATTGGTGATGAAAATCAGTTGATGTTCAGGAGAAGACGATCAGGGTAAGAGGTGTAGGGTTCTCCCTGTAGATCCTCTTTCTTTCCGTGTCCTGAAAAGCAAAGGAAAAAACGAATCATATTACTCTCCGTATCTACATTTACCACTTTGTTGGTGAGAAATGTATTCCAATTATGTAATATACCTACTGTCCCAGACTCGATGACCGAGAAAACACAATAGCTTCTTTAATTCTAATGAAGATCATTACCCATTTTGAGAGAAATTAAGCTTGATCATCCAGACGCAACAATCTATGCTCACATTTGAAATTGTCAGAGGAGCTCCGCTGCATGAGCCATATCTTAGAGTAACCTAGAAAAGGAACTATGCATCAGAAAATACGCTAAATTCAGGCCTGAAAAGAAACTTCAAGGCTGTTATTCCGAGGAGTAGGATTTAATTCCAAATCTAAATCTAGTGCAGCTTCTGAAAGAGAAATTTTGGGGGTGGTATGAACAGTTCAAGACGAGAGGATGTCTGTCAGAAGGCCACTATGGAAAGGAGTAAGCATTTACAAAACTGCAAACTGTAGAATCAGTTCACGCATGTTAACGACAAAGCACAAATAGTCTGTTCGATGACGTATCAATGAACTAGACTTATCAAAGTCTCCAGCTTACAGAACCTTAAAACATGATCCCC
>NW_004797766.1:57105-58927 GCF_000002075.1 Aplysia californica | reverse complement strand
TGGGTGGGAGGGGGGAGAGACGGAGAGTGGCCTTTCAGATGTTAGTATACACATTTTTTTACAAGTACATGTAGCTTAGTGAAATTTGAGAAGATCTTGTGCAAACGTCATGAGCAAAAATCGACTCCCAAAGCAGCTCAGACCAGGGTGTCCAGCATTCTTCCAAGGTGTTCTTTTTCTTCTCGTTCATCTTTTTAAAAAAAGCGGAGGGGGGTGGAGGGCATCAAATTTAATAAAATTTCACACATACAACAAGAATAGTAAGGAGTCTTAAATTCTGCCATCAAATTTGAGGAAAAAAGTGTCATTTTAATGGATATGGCGGCGATTTCGGATTTTGTTGACATGTCTTACGTAATAAATACCACTCTTATTTTTCTTGGAAATAGAATTTTTCCTAAACAAATGAGAAAATTTTAAAGAATTTTTTCCTGAGATAATATTCAAGTTTGAAAATCCACACTCCACTCCAGACACCACCTACAAAAATCTATGCCATATATCACAAATTTAACAAACATATCTTTATTATTGTATCTTTTCTTCATTTTGTATAAAGGTCATGAAGATTGGATGATGAAATGGTGGAGTATTTTATTTTAAGTGTATAGAAAAACAGTGTTTGGAGAAACGGGCGATAAAAAAAAAAAAAGATGTACTTTCTGAAGAAATGATGGTGATAAACATGCCTTGTATAAAAAGAAATGAGGCTTTATGGGGTTCTTATGCCATGAAATAGTTGTAACAGCGCTGAAAAATGCCTACAACTCCATAATTTTGAGCCGAATCGGGACTTTCTGGGTGTAGCTACTCCCCTCCCTTAAAAGGGTACCCCAGTCTCTATTGAGAAAGCTACTGTTAGCCCCAGATTCTCCAGGCCGCCATAAAGTTTTTGGTCTAAAAATCTAAGCAGGGTTTAGGCCAATATTTCTTTCAATGTTCTTTGCAGGTAATTTTGACCCTTCGAGAGCAGCTAAATCTATTAAAATTTTGAATTCTTACTTAGGACATGAAAACCTGGCTTCGAAACAAGACTATGAATGGCAAGAGGCAGTGTGTTTTAGTTAAGAAAGACCCGAGAAGCAAGGCCCAACTGTTGGGAAAGTTAACAAGACAGAGAAAGAATCTCGGCCAAAAAGCTCCTTCTCTTACTTAATTGTGTTAACCCCTTATATAACTCTAATCTTTACACGTGCAGGTAGATCCACAGTTTATAATCGTTATGCCATCAGCATTCACATTCTCATTTTATTTGAGAATTTTACGACACAAATGCGTGGTTTTATTTGTTTCTCGGGGTCGTAATGGCTTGTTCGCGTAGTTAATGCTTTAAGTCAAGCCTCGTCTAAGGGCATGTACCACTATAGAACAAGCTTATAAAGAAATGATTATAACTGTGATCTCGATTCTAAAGATCCTACATTGAAAATCTGTATTTCTTTGTCTGTCTGTATGCCTGTCTGTCTGTCTCTTTGTCTGTCTGTCTCTTTCTTTCTTTTTGCCTGTCCATCTCTGACTCTGTCTCTTTCTCTCTCATTTTCGCTCTTTCACTCTCCCTCCCCGTCTCGCTCCCTCTCTCTCTCTTTATTTGTCTTTATCTCTGTCTATCTCCGTATCTTTTTTCTTCCTCTCTCTCTTTTTAAGTACATTTCTTTCCCTCCTTCCTCCTCTTACTTTCTCTGCACCCTACCCCCCTCTCTTTCTTCTTTCTCTCTTTCTTTCTCTGTCTCCCTCCGCCCGCCCCCCTCTCTCTCTCTCTCTCTTTTCTCTCTGTCTGTTAGTTGCTGTCTCCTCCCCCACATCTCCCTCCCTCTCTCCCACC
>NW_004797766.1:50219-53335 GCF_000002075.1 Aplysia californica | reverse complement strand
ATTGAGTACTTCTTTGTGGAAATGCGCTATATAAATGCAACTTATTATTTATTATTATAATATTATTATTACTTGTTCCTAAACGGGAAAAGTTGTCACAGCAACTTACTAAAATCACTAAAATTTCACGATCTCTTGTTCATTTATTCACTGAAGGGGAAATTAAACAAATTTGTTCCTACTAGTACAGGGGTATGTAAATGAATGTGTCAACCCCTCCCCCCTCCCCCATTTTTTTATTCCCCTCCTCCCTCCCGTTTATTAATTTAGGGCCATCTGTCCACCCCCACCCCCCTCGTTTATTCCTACCCCCTTTTTTAAAATTGATACTTTAGAGTACGTATCAGAAACGAAAAAACACTGACAAGTCCAACAATTATCATACGAAATCTCTGTAATCAAATCATCTCCTCTCTCCCTCTCCCACTGACGTCGGTATTAATTCAGGCTTTCCGAACAAATCGCACCGACAGAAGCAAACGGCCACAAGTTGACGTGATGATAAAGCAGGAAGTAATCCCCAATCAGGAGACACAAAGCCCCAACGACAGCCCCCAACAGGTGAACAATAAGTCGAACAAGCCTGTCAAACAAACGTAGACAGGTAAAAGAATAAAGGATTGTTGTTTGGGACGAGTATAGAACATTTAGCACACAATGCAACGCTTGAGAGTTACACAGTTCATAACAATTAGGCCTTTTGTTTCACTATACGTGTCGTTCCGGTAAGATGTGCACACAATTAGTCGATTATGAACAACGTTTTTAATTGTTGAGAAGCTGATTTTGAGACGATGAGATGTCTTCTGTGTTTGGTTGGGCAGGTAATGATGATACTTGGATACTTGCATCACATAGCTCTGTGACAGAGAGGCAAAATGCCATAATCCATCGTTGAACGACACTGCTAAAAAAGGCATGTCAAGTCTTTATCCTATTAAGTGAAACTGACGGTTAAACAATAATGTGTCACTGTATAGGTAAGACGTACATTCGAGATTGTTCGTTTAAGTAGTGCCTAGATTTACATGTCGCTCACATTGCACAAAACTCTTTGTTGGCCCATCACCTATTATTTCAAGTCTGCTCCCCCCTCCTCTTCCCTTTACCCCCATTATTTCCCATGACAGGAACATAAGGCACTGCAGCTTGTTAGACAAAAATATTTTAAAATGCAGCTTGTTAGACACAAAATAGTGTGTTAGAGAAGATAAGCCTTTACAGCGGGGTGGAAGAAATACGGACTGAGTTGACTTGTGCTTTTCCACCTTATCAATATCACTGAGCTCAATTCGAGCGGACAAGAGTTTTCTACCTGTGGGGAATTTAAAGTTAAAAAAATCCCCTCAACATGTAGATATGCGCCACTACTACTACTACTACTACTACTACTACTACTACTACTACTACTACTACTACTACTACTACTACTACTACTACTACTACTACTACTACTACCACTACTACTACTACTACTACCACTACTACTATCACTGATGTTTGACGTCCTCCTTTTCATGGTTGCATCTTCACAACGTGGGTTGAGCTCTTCGTTCACAAACGTTTGTCTCACTAGCTCAATCTGGTCCCAGCGACATCTGATAAATACTTGTTGCCAAAGGGCAATGATGATGATGCTGATGATGATGCTGATGATGATGCTGATGATGCTGATGATGATGATGATGATGATGATGATGATGATGATGATGATGATGATGATGTTAACTCACCTCCCTTTTCGTGTAAATCTTTCACAATTTTTTTCCCTCGTCGAAGATTTTAGCACACCAAGAAACAATACAGTATTAATCTTGACTTAATTTTCGAATATAGGCCTACTCCCACCTGTCAAATCAAAAAAATTCTGTTCCTAGAACGGTTTAAACAGAGAGCCTTATACGCCTATGTAGTTGTCCAAGTTGCGCTGAGTGACACAACCATACTGACGTATCCCATAAAAAGGAAAAAGACAATCTTTATAACATACGAAGTCACCCAGGCGGCACGAACTTGCTGGATCCGCTTATGAAATCCCACCCGCTCAGTTCCCACCCCACCCCTACCCTCCTCCGTTCAACCCAAGACAAGATGAAAGAAAATTAAATGTCTAACAGAGCTTGGCGATAGAGAGGTCCGATTCCTTTGGAAAGAAGTCAGTCGCCTTTCTCTGTTTTCTTTTTCGTTGGGGCAAAAATGGTAACGTTTGGAGAAGGGGCAATGATTTAACCCTATCCGTACGTCGTGTTTTACTATTATATCCATACGAAGTGGGGAACTCTGTGCCACAACTTTCCAGAGAGGAAATTTACTCGTTAATCCAATCCGTACGCTTTGCATAGCAGTCTGTCAAAATGATTTTTGGAGAAATACTGAAAGTTTCAAAGAGATATTCGTACTAGAAGTATTCTAAAATGTGAAAAATACAACCCTCGGGGTAGTGTTAATATACTTTTACCCTGTACTCTGAATTAGATATTAATTGTTCTCATTTTTTAAAAAGTATACAGTTTGGATACATCTTTCAGTCTAGAATAACCGGTTCTCAATCGAACACTGCATCCCTGCAGACGCAATGAAAAAAATGGTTTCCCAATCCTGAAAAGCTGTCTGTGTTGAAATATAGAAATAGAAGATCCTGTTTTCGTCCCACAAGTTTCATTTTTTTAAATTTCGTCGTAACCGTTTTCGCCCCACATTAATTCGATTACTTGTAGGAAAACAGCAACTGACACTTTGATTCAAAAAAGGTTTTACAATACGGAGAGAAATTAATATTAAGTGTTTATATAATTCTGCCAACAAGGGGATGGAAGTAGGATTTTCTGCTGGATGACAAATTGTTAGAATTTTGCAGAACAGAACGGTTTCGATAAGAATCAGAATAGCATAGTTTCGCTAAAACAAAACTATAAATAAAAATATCTTATAAATCCAATTAAGCCATAGCACCTTGTTTGCAGTCACTCACCACTGTCTCATGAGATGATGGGCTAAAATTCCCAGCAAACAGCAGAGGTAAAGTTCAGTTCGTCTCAGACTATCGCAACATCCGAACATCAGATAGATAGATAGATAGATAGATAGATAGATAGATAGATAGATAGATAGATAGA
>NW_004797766.1:48486-49740 GCF_000002075.1 Aplysia californica | reverse complement strand
ACGGGTAATGAAAAGAAGAAGTTGGACGAAAATGGGGACACCGGATCAAACCCTTAAATTAATATTAGCATTTGTTGTATAACACTAATGCCCGCTCAGCAACAAGCTCTATGCGCTTTACAATCTATACGATTACCCCAGCCATCTGAGAGCATTCTGAAACAACCTCAACATCCTGGGAAGCATACAGTGCAAGCTGCCATTTATAGGCGTTGAAACAATAACATACCTTTTACTCGTCAATCGAAAAAGCTTAAACTGTTACCACACATCCTATTGTATACACAAATAAAACACAACCAATAAACGCATGGGTGTAAAAAGAACAAAGTAACTGTTCCAAATAAAGACAAATACTCACAGTGAACTTCGAGGAGTAAGCATTTTTACCGTTTCTGATTTTTCATTGTTGTGAATTATTCCTTTTCGATCATTTTCTCATGACGTCAAATATACTAATATAGTATAGCTGATTCCTTTGTTAGAAAATACTGAAATGTTACCCACAACCCCCCCCCCCCGCCAACACATACACAAAACAAACTGAACCTGAAATTGACCTAAACAACTGAAAGAAAGCGACTTGTGAATAGCCCTACGATTTTGAAAGAGCAGATTGAACATTGGTTTCTGACTTCATGGTCTTAGTAACTCAAAACGGACAAAAATGTCAGACAGAACTTTGTAATTCTAAGGTAGCGTAATGCTTAGCAATTTTGAGGAAACGAAACCTCATTGGCGTATCGAAGCATGAACTCACTATTCGTGCTATTTGAATACCGTGCACAAAGACCTTTTCTTAGGTAGGGCCAGCGCCAATTTTTGTAGTTGAATAGCAGTGAATGCTTCTTTGGAGCAGGTTATATAACTCTTGTTGGCTCCATTTATCACTGTGTCTCGCAATCATTAAGTGTTTTTATCTCAATGATTTTATATATACCAGGTAATAATTTGTTCTAATGTTATGATCATGTGGTTGAGGAAACTATGACAAAACCAATTATCTGTAAAATCCGCACCGCATTTGAATGGCTCCACCGGGCTTCGAAAAGTTGGAAAAGCAACAACAACAAAAGTACGAATGTTGAAAAGTAAGGTGGGATATGCAGGAAGTGAAGTGTTATAGATAACAAGCTGACCTCTGGATTTCTAGATATAATTGTGTATATCGTCGGCGGAGAATTCTAACCGTCCAACTCCGATTTCGTAAATTTTACAGGAGAGACAAAAAAACTGAATTCAAAGGCTCCTATG
>NW_004797766.1:47089-48386 GCF_000002075.1 Aplysia californica | reverse complement strand
TTTTTCACACAAGTAGAGTAACTCTGTTCGCAAAGTCCGCACTTTTTCGAAGAGGGTGCCCCCCGAATTTGGAGGACACTTTTTTAATTGTCGCAAAGAGAAGAGTGAACTATCTTGTTACGTACGATCTTTGGCGTGGATCAAATTGCCAAGAATTTCGCGTCGATAGAACAAACAAAAACAAAAAGCCACGGAGCGCAGTGTTATGTAAATTTTCCACAAAACGAAAGATGATATTGGCAATGTACAGTGATATAAGTGTGAGAGACATTCGCCTATCTCAGGCTGTATCGGGTTTCTCCGTTTGTCGACAACCACGTATTCCACCCAGCCCCGGGTCGGCTCTGAGAGAAAGGCCCTAACAATGCGTCAACGTCCAGGCAAACTAGCTCCCTTTTCCCGGTGAATGACCACTTGACCACACAGTAACAATGCACGTGCGGGTGCCACAGATGTCCCTCACTGTCCGCGCGTGCCCGAGCCCAACAATTCCATCAAAGTGACCGATCGTTCAGTGACCACTGAGTCGCACTCTACAAAAGTGAGCTCCACGATTTGCTGCCTCAGAAGAACAAAGTTCTCTCCAATATTTGATCCCTTTAAGGACAAGTGGGCTAACCCAGATTTCGGGGGTTTCCAGAAATCTTGACCTTCACCAAAAGTGGGCATTGCCCAACCTATAGGAGACGTTTGGTTCCATTGGTGTGTATATTTGTTTGGTTATAAAGAAAACTCTCCTAGTTTTATAATGAAACTGAACAAGGGGCAAACACTTAACTTTCGATTTTCTCAAAACAGCATTTTCGGGATAGCCCCCTTCTGCTCCCTATTTCCGCATTTCGAGTTTTTAGTTTTAGTTTTCATAAGAGTTTTACGGCACTTGCAACACAATAAGGTCATATAAGTGCCGAAGAATAGATGTGTTTCAAGACAGTAACATACACAAAAAAGAAAGAGAGATCAGGACGATAAATGTTTGATAGAAAAAAAGGAGCAAACCCCACCACAGCAACCGCTCCCCATCTCCCCATTTCGAAAGATTTTGCTCGTTAAAGCTGTAACGTCATCTGTAAGCTGTATGAGTAATCACTGAGGTCAGATCTTGAGCAAGAGGCGATCATTCTCGCCAAGCAGACCGGATTACGCGTGGAGCTACCAGACAATGTCGCCGGAAACTGTTTTCTTGGAGTAGTTCTGACAGGTGCCATTATGCGAGGGATGTTGACACATTAGCAGGCTTTTAAAAAAAATCTGGGAAAACAAAAACGCGGAATAATAATGCTATGCAAATGTTCGT
>NW_004797766.1:45364-46542 GCF_000002075.1 Aplysia californica | reverse complement strand
AAGTGTCTTACGGCGCTCGCAACTGCATATGGTTATACGAGCGCGCGGGACAGATTAAACATTTTCAGTTGGTTGGAAGTTTCGAATTTTGCCCGGGTGGCGGCCGAAGCATACGCTTATCGATTTCGGACCATCAAAGGATCTTTAACGTGCGCAACTTGCACAAAGGACCTCCGAGATTTTTCACCCTTGTCCGAGAAGGCTAGGTGTAGATTTTTCCTACAAGAAGATCAGGGATGTGGCTGAAAGACAGCAGTAAGAAGGAGCCAAGAAGTAACAGTAGAAAGGCTGCAGAAAGAATCAGGAGCATAGTGGAGGGTGTTAATAAGGTGAGGGGGTATGGGAAGAAAGTGGAGACGAAAGCAGACAACAGAACATGGTCAGAGAGAAGAAAAGGAGGTGAAAGGAGAACATTTTTATAGAAGAAAATTATACGACGCTATCCGGATTCGAACCCTGGACTTACTAAATGAGATGCAAATACCGTAACCTCTCGATCAAAAGAGCCCCCCGGGTACACGTATGTCAGTTTTAGGAGAGGTTTTACGGCGCTCGCAACTGCATAAGGTCATAAGAGCACCAAAAGATTAGAGGTGTTACAAGAGAGTAACAAACATAAAAAAAGAAGAAGGAGAGATAAGGACAATAGATGTTTGATAGGAAAGAAGAAGCAAACCATACCAGAGCACCCGCCAACCACCCACACACGTATGTCAGATCAGTGTAGCATACCAAGGGCAGTAAAGTGGGTGACTGCAACCAGTCGCATACCATCAGGAGTACAATGGAGTTTGATTGTTTCACAGTATGCACGTTATTGCGAGCTTGCTTTTTTTTTTTTTTCTTTAAAAGTTTCAGATGAAGCGTACAGGATTAAATAAAGAGACCTGTCGCTACTTCATAATTACAAAGTTCGATCTGCTCAGTACCTAGTTTTGATAAATTTGACGTAAAAAATTGTTGAGCTTCATGAAAAGTCAAGATTTTTTAAATTCAATTCTTTGAATATCTTGATTACGACTCCGAATAATCATACGATTTTGATAGAGCAGACACAGTAGTTAATTTCAAATATCTGTCCTCTGGGCTTTATGCACCCCGCATAATTTAGCCAATTTTGATAATTTTTTGCATAATTTCTTATTATTTTCCTTTATCATTCTTAATTAAAATTAACA
>NW_004797766.1:39029-41592 GCF_000002075.1 Aplysia californica | reverse complement strand
TTTACTCAAAATGCTGCACACTTTTCTCTCACTTTTACTCAAAATGCTGCACACTTTTTTCTCACTTACTCGAACTTCCCCATACTTTTTTCCCACTTACTCAAAAATGCTTCACACTTTTTGTTTTCACTTCTCGTACTTCTGCACACTTTATGTTTTCACTTACTCGTACTTCTGCACAGCACACCTTTTTTCATTTACTCGAAGTGCTGCACTCATTTATTTCACTTCAAACTGCTTGTAACCTGCCTTGGACTCACCACGATAAGTATAATGCACTTGAAAAAATAATTAAATGTATGCCCAAGAGGATACTTTTAGAAATACCTTTAAGAACACAAGTATTTGAGAGCACTAGTTATTTTTTTAAATTAATTTTTGGGGGGTTTTTGGGTGGTGTATGGGTGTGAGTATTTTTTTTTCTTTTGCTGGTTCTTTGTCAGTTTTGTTTATAGTTGATTTTCTGTTGTTGTTGTTGTTGTTGTTGTTGTTGTTGTTGTTGTTGTTGTTGTTGTTATTGTTGTCGTTGTTGTTGCTGGTGCAGTAGCAGATGCTGCTGCTGCTTTTAATTTACAACATATACCTATACCTGTAGCATATCAGCTGTCCGGAACAATCTTTCTTCCACTGACAGATATAATCCAAACACAATGCGAAAAGATACAGTAGAAGGTCGTTGCGTTGAGTTTGTGAAAGTTTCCCAGAAGAAAGAAAGAATGCCACACGTTGTCTGGCTACCGCGGATATACGACAGAGATAATAGTAGTGCTGCAACAACAGCAACAGCAACAGCAACAGCCGCACGGCACGGCACGGCACGCACCAAACAGCACCACCACTCACTGAACTAGAACTACTGCCATCGATTCCGACGCCCGCCTGCCTGCCCGCCCGCCGTTGTTGAGTTGAGTTGAACGCGTCTACGTTGTTCGCGCGGGCCCCTCTAGAAACTACATCTAGCGGAACGAGGAAGGGGAGGGGGAGGGAGGGAGGGGGAGAGGAGGGATTATCGTCCGCGGGCCGCGGACCGCTAGAATAGCACTGTACCCCTGCAGCACGCCACACCACCACCACCACCACCACCACCGCAACAGCGACGGCGGCGAATCCGCGGAGAGAAATTCCTAGGTGGAGCAGAGCGTAAGTCCGTTTCGGCGGAGGATTCACGCGCGCGCGAGGGTTGGGTTGTTTTTTTTCTCTCTTGAAACACCACCCTCACCTCCATCATCTTTGCTCTGAGCATCCTCAGAAGGTGCACGCAAGTTTCTGACTGAAGTGAAATGAAACTATTCTTATTTATCGTGAGTGTGGGTGTGTGTGAGTGAGCTTTATTGAGTGTACGCGGGTAGGATGTGAGATAGACGGATAGACAGACGGACGGACAGATAGATAGACAAGGATGGAGGTTTGTTTTCTCGATCTCTCTCTCTCCGGATGTAGCTGGACGTAGGTGCGAGTGGGAGGTACCACGGAGAAGCGTCGCCCGTTGGAAGGGGCATGTAACTCTCTTCCTGTCACAGTGACTGTCCCTTCACTCTTGTAGAGATTGTTCTGACTACAGGTAGGTGTATTGATTGATTGATTTATAGATTGATTGATTGAATGATTTGTTGATTGATTGATTGATTGATTGGTTGGTGGGTTGGCCGGTTGATTGATTGATTGATTGATAGATTGGTTGATTGATTGATTGATTGATTGAGTGATTGATCAATTGGTTATTTGGTTTTTGGTGGTTGGTGTGTTGGTTGGTTGACTAATTAATCGGTTAGTTGGTTGGTTGATTAATTGATTGATTATTGATTGATTGATTGATTGATTGATTGATTGATTGATTGGCTGACTTGTTGGTTGATTGATTGAGTAAGAGCTTGAGTGAGTGATGTGATTGAGTGAGTGAGTGTGTGAGTGTGAGTGAGTGAGAGAGCGAGTGAGTAAGAGAGCGAGTGAGTAAGAGTGTGAGTGAGTGAGTGAGTGAGTGAGTGAGTGAGTGAATGAGTGAGTGAGTGATTTACCGGTCATAGATTGACTGCTCCAAGACTTCAAACACCGTTCAGAAAAGAGTACCTGATTTGAAAGCCGGGGCACTCTGTATCCACTCACACTCATCACAGATTAGGTGGATGGAAATCTTTCACGAAATGACGAGATAAACATAACACTGAACTCGAACTCGGGATCGAACCCGGACGTTGAGCGTTCCAGGGTCAGGTATCAAGCTGCCGGGGCACTCACAGTGGCTGATGGGAACACAATGCAGATCACATAACTTCTACATTATGTCGTACCGCGCTAGTGTTATGCGGGGTGCCCACTACGGCTGGATCGGGCCGGGCCGATTGCCCGACTCGGTCGCCTGAAACTGAAAACAAAACCACGTTTGAGGCGACCAAGTCGAGCGATCGGTCCGATCGGTCCGATCGGCCCGATCGGCTTATCCTATCCATAGTGGGCACCCCGTATTAGGCAGTCAGTCTGTACTCTGAGTCTGGGATTTAACAACACCCGCTCTGTAGTGAATGGATCGTGCTGAATGTTGGTGGTGGGTGAGTGGGGGATTTAC
>NW_004797766.1:36668-37722 GCF_000002075.1 Aplysia californica | reverse complement strand
TCCGATGGAAGAAAGTACAGGTTGGCTTGTGGATACATTGGGTATTAGGGCACTTTGATGAAAGGATTGGCGGGTAATTATGTTTCTACGCATAAATAAACATTGAAAAATGATACTTGTTCCGAACGGGTTTCGTAAAAAATGTTACAGACATTGGCTAGACTTTAAACAGGACTTTCTCTGTCTGTGACGAGCGATATCAATAATTAGTCATCAGCTTTTGCCGCGCACAGAGCGAGTTATTCACCTGCATCAACGCTTGTCTACAGCTTAAGCAAAGCGCTCAATGGAACCATCAGAGAACAGGGGCGACAAACAACAAAGCCTCTATTGATCGTCCCGGAAGACATGATCCCCCGGATTTAGGCATCCGCTTCCGCCACGCCTCACCGGAAGTGGCTCCTGCGGCTGCGCAGAGAAGGCCTGAGGGGATGGTGATGGTGATGTCATCATTTTATGTGCACATTTTAAAACTTTCGTTTTCGTTGTCTTGTTTTTGGTGTTATCATTTTGTGTGCACTTTTTTTACTTTCGTTTTTGTTGAGTTGTGTTCTTTGTTTTTATTTGTTTGACGGAACGTCGGTGTATGTTCCAGGTCGGTCTTTGAGAGCGGGGTAATTATTCATAACTTTCATTGTCTTTTATGTTATGTTTTGCTTTAGATTTTTGGGGGCTTTGTTCTCTTCTGTACTGCTTCTTACATTACGCTAACTGGCAGGATAAGGTCTGTTGTGAGCTCCGTAAAACACTTACCCACCGTAAAAAAAAAGAAAAACAGAAGGTAATAAAACAGGCACGTTACGTTTAATGATCAAATTAAAAGAATATGCAGCTGCAAGATGATCTTCTCATCCCCCCTCCCCTACATCTCTCTCCTCCACCATCCAACAAAATCGGAGTGGAAGCCTTCATGCACGAGTGAGTCTGAGTCTATCTCCAGCATTTACATTATACCCGATGTAATTATTTCTTCAGCGCGTTGATATGGAATACGGACGTTTGGCCGGTACTCGTACATATCTGTCTGTCTGCACGTACTCCATGTTATTTGTGT
>NW_004797766.1:34524-36160 GCF_000002075.1 Aplysia californica | reverse complement strand
AAAAAATGGAATATATTATTATGTTTTATCGACATAAAGGAGAGGCTCATCATGGCCCCCTAAAAGACAAGAAAGTCTTTTGGTAGAAAAAAAGAAGATTTTTACAAAAATGAACTTTAGATAAAAAAATATATAAAATTTTAACTTTTTAACCCATTCAGATGCGCTCGGGTTCTATCAATTATACTGCTGGAACGGGAATCGAAATTGCAGATGAAAAAGGCTATAATAGAAAGAAAGGAAAGAAAAAGATTTCAAACAGGTTTACAGGAAACAGACCACACTTTATTATAAAATCACTATTAAAAGAAGCTCTCGTTTAAATCGGTTGTTCATTTATTAAACCGTCTATTTTCCGCCAACTAAATTAAGGAGATGAAAGAAGAAAAAGATGACGAAGGTAAGAACGAAAGTAAGGCGGTAAGAACGTAGAAAAAAGGAAGAAAGAAATAAAATCGAAAACAAAGCAAAGTAAAAAGAAAGAAAGAAAGAAAGAAAGAAAGAAGTAATATGGAAAGAAAGAACTCGAAAGAATAACCATCGTTCTTTTTTATCCTCTCCAAAAAGGACACATACAAAGAGAAAACAATAGAAAGAAAAGAGAAAAAAAAGGAATATTATATATTTTTTCTAAGACAAAAGAATTATTTCGGAATAGGGAAAGACGTGGGGTGTTGGCTGATCATACACATTCGTCAGGCATCGTGATGAAATCAGGCGCTCGTCAAAAATAGTGGATTCGAAGAAAACGTCATTTTTCTGCCAGTTTGGCTATTTTCATCGAAGTTTTGTTTTTTGGCTCAAAATCTTTTACGTCCATTTAAAAACAGATTTCTATGTGAATTTTACTAAATAAAACACGCTGATCAAAGGCACAAAAATTGTAAATTTTCTGTTTCCAAGACCATTTTCTCGCAAATTTACCTTTGAATCCAGGCATCCCCCCTTCTTCAATTGCAAATATCTCGATTCTTATTCAAGATAAATGGGTACTTTATCCATCTAGAGAAAGACAATAGAACAGCCTTTAACTTTTAAGGTGATACCAAAATATCTGCGCATGCTTAACAATTTACGAGCGCCTGATTCCACCGCGTCGTGACACATATTTTTCTCCAACAGATTGCACAGGGCCTTTGAGGCCTGCAGCAGGAGTCAGACAGGAAATATTTCACGATGAAAATGACGAAATAAACACGCGAGGGGATAATGGAAATTTGACATTATCAGTTCGGCTTATCTGGGAGAGAAATGAAATCACTAAAACGATGGAGATTTTTTGTTGTTCTTCGCGTATGATAGA
This sequence comes from Aplysia californica, assembly GCF_000002075.1. Taxonomy (NCBI): domain Eukaryota; kingdom Metazoa; phylum Mollusca; class Gastropoda; order Aplysiida; family Aplysiidae; genus Aplysia; species Aplysia californica. The sequence continues at coordinate 34,857 of NW_004797766.1, read as the reverse complement.
AAAGACAGGTAGCCCTGATGCCATTAACGGAGAATCTGCGGCGGGCGTCATCAACGTTAGCACTAACAGCTTATTATCTTGCTGCATAACGGGGGTGAAAAGATAATGTTATGACGACAGGGGGTCACCCCGGGTCAAGGTTAGGGGTCAGACGTGGGGGCAAGATTTTTTAGGTCCTTCCTTCCGGGGTGTTGGATGGGGATAAAGACGAGGGTGGAATGATGTTCTGTTTTGGAGAAAAAAAAATTAGTTTAGTTTTAGTAGAGGTTTTACGGCACTCGCAACTGCATAAGGTAAAATGAGCGCCAGAAGATTAGAGGTGTTACAAGAGAG
>NW_004797766.1:29124-30400 GCF_000002075.1 Aplysia californica | reverse complement strand
CACACACACACACACACACACACACATAGACATACTCACACACAACTCACCCCCACCACCCTCACTACCCCTTCACCCCCACACGCATAGCCATCATTGCTCTGTTTTGCAAGTAACAAAAACAATCAACTCATTTTTTGACCGAACATTCGAGAAATAGAAGAACGACATGAAAACACACGTCTTGCAACATCTCACATTTCCCCCTGTGAGGAACACAAAGAGTATGAAGACCTCTCTCTAACCAACAACAACACCCCGCTGACACGCTTAAAGAGAAGCATATTTCTTACATTCCCAAAATTAATCGCATTTTACTGCCGTTCCCGTCATTATGTGCAGCGAATATCTCCCAATTCGTCTCCCCTCTCCGGTAATTGGCTAAAAGCATGTCGAGGGGAACATAATATCGGCCAACTAGGTGATGGGCGGTTCCCGATTATTGTAAACTAGGAACCGTTGGAATCGAGCCCGAATCCAATTTCTTTCCACTGTTGTGATTTGTTCCAGCATTACTTCCGATGAATCCAGAACCGCTCAGCAGCCAGTTCCGGTTATCTGGTTGGCTTCTGCCAACTATAGAATCCAGGATAACTTCGATTTAGGAACAGAGCGAGACACCAACATTTCTTTTTTCAAAAACAAGTTGTTAGTTTTTTAAACTTATTTTTTTAAAGAAACATTTTGATAAATAAATAAAGTATTTGATATGGTAACCATTGTTTCACGTAAAAAGGAATCGAAATTTTTCTTCTGTTGCACCAACCCCGCGGGAATCGGTTCCGAAACCGATTTTTCGTCCAGTTCTAAAATATCGGCACTTGTGCATAGAGGAAGGCGGGGTTCCTGGTGGGTTTAATAAGTGGTACCGGAGAAATGGCACGGTGTGATCGTTGCGCTGCGCTATTCCCACATCGGTGTCGGACATCGGCCGGTCGTTAGCTCGGCGGGAAAAGAGGACCTGGTTTCATTCCGTCTGGTCGAGTTGACCCGAGAGGTTGTTAGTTTTCATTACGTCCGGGTTCCGATAGAGTTGTTGGCGCGTGGTGGATGCTTATTTAGTGTTTGAGGCGCTCTGTTTCCACGTCTGTTGTTCGTCTCTTTTTTTTTCTTATCTCTCCACTCCCTCCTCCCTTCCTTTTCTGTCCTCTTCTCTTAGTGTACGTCCTTCTGATGATTAGCCTGTCTGCCTGTCAGTCTGTCTGTCTGTCTGTCTGTTCTTATGTCTGTCTGTTTTTATGTCTGTGTGCTTCGGTCTGTCCCTCTCCCCCCCCCT
>NW_004797766.1:22162-28494 GCF_000002075.1 Aplysia californica | reverse complement strand
ACACCAGAGCACCCGCCAACCACCCACAGTGACTAAAGTATGTCAGTATCATAAGCAAGACACCCATTAACGGTCTGACTAAAGTATGTCTGTATCATAAACAAGACACCCATTAACGGTCTGACTAAAGTATGTCTGTATCATAAACAAAACAATCACTGATCCTCTGACAGCAACCATTTCACGTTTTCCAACGCGACTCACAACCCCTCCACCTCCCAGTAGACCCGAGCGCTTATGGGGATGCCCATTGAGCAGTGATGTCGGTCCTTCACACAAGTAACACAAGTAACAACTCTCACTTTGGGTGCCTGCTCATATTTTTTTCAACAAGGAGCCAGGAAATTGACAGGTTTACTGTATAAAATATCTTCCTCTAGTGTAAAACGACCACGCATCCTTCACCTGCCAGCCGAAGTACCCATTTACTGCACACCATCCAGCAGACACGTTGATGTACACCAAACATAACATGACACTAAGTGGAGAGAAGCAGGACACATCACCTCAGGTGCCGGGGATGTTCTCACTATAAGTGTTTTACGTCCCACTGACACCATTTAGGTCATTCATTTAGAAGGCGGGTTGAATCTTTCCTGGCTGTTAGAGGCGGTGCTACTGACTGAAGCTGTCTTTAGGCCATTCCCAAAGGGGGGGGGGTATGAACATGATCTTATGCACAGTAGAATTGTAAATGGGCTGATTTATCAATGTCATGCTCATACTGTGCCCGAACAACATCCTAACATTCGTCATTTTTCCTCTATTTCTTTTGTATGTTTGTCACTCTCTTGTGAAGTGTTATTTCCGGGGTGTGTCTTGATAGTCGAAGCAGACTTTGTGCTGTTGACGCTAGATGTGTGAGAAGAGTAAGCCTGATTCCCCGTTTGGAATTCCCTGGTGACATCCACACTTTGGAGCTCATGACCTTATGCAGTTGCGAGCGCCGTAAAACCTTCCGAAAGCTATTTTTAAAAATAGGAGGGACAGTTAGTTTTTAGTTTTAGTAGAGGTTTTACGGCGCTCGCAACTGCATAAGGTCATATGAGCGCCAGAAGATTAGAGGCGTTAAAATAGAGTAACAAACATAAAAAAGAAGAAGGAAAGATAAGGACGGTAGATGTTTGATAGGAAAGAAGAAACAAACCACACCAGAGCACCCGCCAACCGCCCACAAGGAGGGACATACATCGTCAGTGCCTGTTAGGCGCAGTTATATATTAGCACGTACCACGTGTACGCTCTACATAAAAGTGCTCTGGGACTAGGGAGAACGCTATTATGCATGCTGAGAATTCGTGCATTTTTGTCTGTACGTGTTTGTGTGTCTATGAGAGCGTTTGTCTGTTTCTGTACGTGTGTTCTCGATTGCGTGTTCGCGTGCAAGCGTAAAACGGTCATTAATCATTTCTACGCTCCTGACAACATAAGGTGAGCGCCAAAATAAACTTGAGAACTTTCTCCTAATGTTTAAAGGGCATTGGGTGCGCGGGGGCATTTTAAAAATTATTGTTTTAAACGTATACAAAAGAGAGAGAGAGAAAGAAAGAGAAAGAGAAAGAGAGAGAGAGAGAGAGAGAGAGAGAGAGAGAGAGAGAGAGAGAACGGAGAAAAGGGAAGCAGTGGGGACAGAGGGAGAGACAGAAAGAGAGTGAGAAAGAGAGTGAGAGAGAGAGAGGAGACAGAGAGAGAAAGAAAGAAAGAAAGAAAGAGAGAAAGAGGGGGGGGCAGAGAGATAAACAAATGAAGAGAGAGAGAGAGAGAGAGAGAGAGAGAGAGAGAGAGAGAGAGTGAGAGAGAGATGAGACAGAGAGAGATAGAAAGAAAGGAAGAGAGAGAGAGAGAAAGAGAGAGAGAGAGAGAGAGAGAGAGAGAGAGAGAGAGAGAGAGAGAGAGAGAGAGAGAAAGAGAGAGTGTGTGTGTGAGAGAGAGCGTTCATGCATAATGCATGTGACAGAGCTCAGCCGCTGCTAGTCACGAACCATCTCATCTCACAAAACTGCACGAGAGTTTGTTACTTTGGCCTTTTTTTATTTTTAGTTTCAGTAGAGGTTTTACGGCGCTTGCAACTGCATAAGGTTATGTGAGGGTCAGAAGATTAGAGGTGTTACAAGAGAGTAACAAACATAAAAAAGAAGAAGGGGAGATAAGGACGATAGATGTTTGATAGGAAAGAAGAAGCAAACCAAACCTGAGCATTTTATAGCCTTTTTTTTTTTTTAGATGTGAACAACATTTCATCTGCTGGAAAATTATGAAACCATCCACACTGAGTCCTGCCTGCATTTCAAAGAAAGACAGTCAAATAAAATGGTTCAGCCACCTGTTACGCAAGTCACCTAGCCAGCCAGCCTCGAGAGTCTATATCACCAAGCGCTCAGGCTATAAATAAAGGAAGAGAAAGGCAACGCAAGAGGTGGATCGAGGGCATTAAGGAAACCCTGAGAAAACATAATATCACAACTGAAAGAGCAGCAGAGCTGGCCTGCTATACAAAACTGCTTCTCCCCTCCAGGCTTAACGGCAACAGAAATGAAATGGTGAAATTGAATTGGTTTAACGCCCGTTATCAACACAATTAGGTTATTTAAGAGGCGGGGCCTCCTATTTTAACGTCCATCTCCGAAAGGACCGAGCCAAATAGGAAATTCGTGTAAAGTGTCTTTCCCAAGGACACAACGTCGGACCAAGCTGAGGCTCGAACCCCCAAAACCGCAATCTCACGATTACGAGTCCGGTAGCCTAACCACTAGGCCACCGACGCCACCACAGCAACAGAGGATGAAAAAGTAAAAAGTAAAAGCAAGTAGGACAATACTGCATCTGCTAGAAATGAAACGATTCAACTAAATCATATTATGTGTCACGACGTAGTGGAATCAGGCGCTCGTCAATTTGGGGGCATGTGGCGGGGTTATTAGTATCATATTACAGCCTGTTCATTTACCTTACTTTTGGTGGGGAAAAAATTCATCTATGTTGAATATAAGTCAAGATATTTGCGACTGAAAGAGGTCAAGGTCGTCTGTTTTCAGAGGTAAATAGATTATCAAGAAAATAGGCGCCAAAGTTTGGTACCTTCCCACAGAAATGTGTTTTTAAATGGACGTAAAAGGTGTCGAGACAAAAAACGAAAAGAAGAAAAAAAATGCACACCGACCAAAAAATGCCAATGTCTTTTATTTCATTATTTCTAAGAGCGACTGATTTCTGATGCTTCACATATATAAAAAAAACCCTGGGCCAGTGTCCTTTCAGCAAGGTGGAAATCAGAGAAGAAAATGTTCCATCGCTATCCAGATTCGAACCAGGGACCTATTGCATGAGAGGCGAACACCTTAACTTGTAGGCCACGAGATCCCCCCCACCCCCCACCCCCAAGGATGTTTATAGGGCATTGCAAATTGGAACATTGTAGACCGATCTGTACCAATGATGGCTTTTAAATTATAATTTTTTTGGTTTGTTTTTTAGTCGTTTTTATTTGGGGGGGTTTTCTGTGGGTGCTCAATGCCCCCATGGACACAAATTTGATCATTTAGGAGGCGGGCTTACACGCTGCCTGTTATGGGTTGTTGTAAAAGGGTGGGGGAGAGAGGGGAAATGGGGAGGAGAGGGAGAGGGAGGGAGGTGGAGTTGTCTGGGAGGTGAGTCATCTACGGAAACATCGCCACTTTTTCTTCCCTCTCTATTTTTACGGATCTTCGCCACATTCGCTGTCCACAGACGGAAACTGGTAATATTTCTCCCTCGACTTACTTCTCCTTTTTCGTCTGGCCACTCGACAATGCACCCCCCCACATACCCAGCTTCTAGTGTTTCTTTAAACGTTTCTTTCCGTTCTTATTCCCCCCTGTCTTTTTACTTCATCAGTGTCATTCATAATAACGGCTAATGTCTTACACAAACGTCCATTCATCAGTGAGCTTCCGTAACCCCGGGCCTTTGGACGCACGCATCGATCAAGCTCTATCGCCCACAGCCGACAGACAAAAGGGGCAGCTAACCCGCCGGAACTTGAGCTGCTACTTTTCTTCTAGAGTTATCGTCCCTCACGCTCCGTCACTTTACCCAGGTGCCATTGCTGCGCGGGCAGCCATCTTTGAAATTCAACCCCTTGAGTAGGGGTGAAAATGGACAGTACAAATATGTTGTGCGCTAATCTTGGACAACGGTGTAGTTTGTATCCTGAGATGGCCAGGCCATTATGGATAATCGCAGGATAGTGAAGATAGTACAGCGCATGCAGAAGCAGAACATGATCTATGGGTTACTGGGCTGGTTATAGATACATGGTTGTTAACTTGTTTGCTACAGCGTCGCAAGGTTGCCGTTTTCGGGGTTGTTTTCTTTAGCTCATTTCGATGATTATCTCTCATCCTTTTGCGGGTCTTTCTGTTTCTTATTTTCTTTTTTTTATGGCGGGGGGTGTTAAGGGGCCGAAAATAAAGGGGGGGGGGATAAAAAACATCGAAATGAGCTCATAGTTGGTCACTTTTAAGGGCAAGCGGGCTAACCCAGATAACTGGGGTTTTCCAGAAATCTTGAAATACACCACCAGTGGGCATTGTCCTATCTATAGGAGAAGTTTGATTTCATTGGTGTGTATATTTGTTTGGTTATAAAGAAAACTCTCCTTGTCTTTTAAAGAAACTGAACAAGGGTCCAAAAACTTTACCTTCGAATTTCTCAAAACAGCATTTTTAGGGATAGCCCCCTTGTGCTTAAAAGCGACCAGTTATACCCGGTGGCCATTGGAGGATCGGTTCCGTTTCTAACGGTTTCAGTGCACACTATAAATGGACCAACTGCCCAAACCAATAGCCCGACGCACGGCCTTGAAAACAAACGCGTTTGTTATTGAAGGTCATCGTTGGTTTTAACCCACCATGGAGGACAATTTGGTCGCTTCTAGGCACAAAGGGGCTATCACGAAAAATACTGTTTAGAGAAAATCGAAGGTAAAGTTTTTGGATCCTTATTCAGTTTCTTTAAAAGACAAGGAGCGTTTTCTCTATAAACCAAACAAATATATACACACCAATGAAACGAAACTTCTTCTATAAGTAGAGCAATGCCTACTTTTTGTGTTGGTCAAGATTTCGGGAAATCCTCGAAATCTGGGTTAGCCCGCTTGCCCTTAAAAGCGACCACTTTGGCAAGCCTCAAATCGACAGATCCCAAACCGAACTGATGATGCCAAATGTTCACCGCCTATTACACCACTCTGTCTACTAATCTGTTCTCTTGGGGGGTTATTTTTTTCAATGTAGGTGCTTTTACAACCCCACAGACACAATGTAGGTCATTTTGGAGGTGAATATCGACTCTGCCTGTCAGGGCCAATTTGGGATGAGGGCGATACAACGTCACTGTAGACAAAACCTGGAGACTGTATTCTTTTTTAAAAACCACCATCTCCCCAAACGGGAATCGAATTCAGGTCACCTACGTGCGAGGGCGAAGCGGTTAATTGCTACATCACAAATTATGTCTGTCCCTTGACAGTGGTTGCCTTGCTAACAAAAGTCATGTAGGAATTGCGTTTGCAGTTTAGAATGTAGAATCTCAATCGAATAAAAATTCAAGTCCGAAAAAATGCAAAATGTGATAGCGGACAATGAGGAGCTTTTGTACAAAGACCATGCGTGTAGCATGCGACCGCCAGAGGGTAAGGAGAGGGAGGGGGGGGTATAGAGTGTAGAAGTGGGGGAATAACAACAGTAATGACGCAAATTAAGTCGTTATTTGCACGTTTCAGGGGCCGAGTTTGACCTGGGAAATCCCATTATCTAACACCACACGGACTTGCATGAGCTCGGCAGTAGTTCTTGCAGAGTGCGGTGGGGCATTTGGCTATCAGAGGGCTTTCTCTCTTCGCTTCGTTTGGTCCTTTCTCCAGGCACAGAGGTTTATAGTAGAATTGTTTATAACCACTGAAACGAAAAAGTTTCGACTGTTCTGGAAAAAGGTTTTATATGGAAAAGAGGATGGGTTCGTGATTTCCTTGGAGCAGTGGTTGACTGCACTGATGTACTCGTTGTGCGGCAAATGCCAGTGTCGTGTTGCTGTTTAATATTGACTGTTGTTGTTTGTTCTTGTTCTTTGATGTTCTTCTTTTTTTCTCTTTCTCTTAATCCTCTTCTTGTTCTTGTTTTGCTCTTGTCTTTTATTCTTGATCTTGTTCTTGTTCGGAGAGGGATTAACTATGTATTTGATTGACACCTCCTACAACAGAAAAGAGAGAAATCTGTACATGACAGCTAACCGTTCAGCAAAAGAGAGAAAAAGAGAGAGAGAGAGAGAGAGAGAGAGAGAGAGAGAGATGGAGT
>NW_004797766.1:18638-19680 GCF_000002075.1 Aplysia californica | reverse complement strand
AGAGGATGGGGGGAGGGGAGATAGAGAGAGACATGCAGACAGACGGACAAAAAACAGAGGGGGAGAGAGAGAGAGAGAGAGAGAGAGAGAGAGAGAGAGAGAGAGAGAGAGAGAGATTGAGAGATAGAGAGAGAGGGCGTAAGAGATAGAGGGGGGGGATAGAGACAGACAGACACATAAAAAAACAGAGAGAGAGAGATAGACAGACAGACAGAGAGACAGAGACAGGGAGAAAGAGAGAAGGGACAGAAGTACAATGACAATGCGTATTTGGTTCTTCTCACTCAGCGCATTCTAATCTAATGTACATTTCTCAAGCTAGTGTTATGTTCGGGGAAACGTTGATGTTAAATATGAATCAGAAAGTACTAAATTATTTTCAAACCTCAAATCTTATTTGCCCATGAGTCAAGTATGTCGGTTTCTCACTTCAACCTCGGCAAACTTATCAGGTTTATCCGATAACGCTGACCCATTCCTGAAATGTGGGACTGTCGAGCAGACGATTGGAACCTGGGCGGCGCGAATTAACACATTAAAACAAAGGGAGGTGACCCCCGCTGTCTTATCAGGTCAGGGCGCGGAAGAGGCGAGGGACTGTGGAGAGATAGTGGAGGAAGTTGGAAGACCCCCCTGGACCTACATTGTCATGTTCCTGTCTGCAAATCTTAACTCCCACAGACACAAAGTAAAACCTAACCGCGCTAATATAAGTTGGTATGGTCGTAGAAGCCGAAAGTTAGGTTAATGCAGGTTTGATTGATACAGTATCTTTTTGCAGAAAACAACACTTTCTTCTTTTTTTCCATCCCTGCTTCCTCTATGATGATATTTTAAGAAGTATTTTAAATATTCAAAGAAAGTTAAGCAACGACAAAAAATAATTATGCTTATACTACTAAGGTTCAACGTTAGAGCAACGCATATCAACGAATGAACCGTTTGTTTTTGTTGGTAGCCTCGCCTTCAATAAAGGCAGTGACGATTCAGGCTGAGAGCTCTGACATCCCCCCCCCACACACACATCACACACACACACACA
>NW_004797766.1:13929-14856 GCF_000002075.1 Aplysia californica | reverse complement strand
TCTCTCTCTCTGCCGTAGACATTCAAATAACCGGCAGTAGTGATAATAAATAATACTTAAATAGTAAATAGCATTTGAAGACTACCGGGGAAAAAACCACTGTAGTCACAAACTGAAAATTGTGAGGGCACCAATTTTGAACGCTTGTTGAATCATAATAACTGTATTTTTGTTCAACTGTTGGTTCATTACTGTTGTTAGATTTCCCATCCAACAACACTTAACAATAAACCACGGGTCAAGCAAAAATATGAAGTTACAAGTCCACAAACTTTCAAAAATTGGCACCCTCACAATTTCCAGTTTGTGACTCCAGTCGTTTTTCCCCTGTGCTTTTCATTTGTGCAGCGAATACCCCCGCTCTATCAAGCTCTAAGCGCTTTACGAACTTACTACCCCAGTAAATCACAGAACACTCAGAAACAACCTCAACTTCCCGAGAATCATACTACAGTGCAAGAAGCAGCTGATTAAGCGCTCAAAAACACAAAAAAACTGAAAAGATCTTTCGCTGCCTATTGCAGGGTACCCATTCCCACCTGGGTGAAGTGAGGAAAATTAGTGTAATGCGCCTTCCCAAGGACACAACGTCGGGACCCTGACGGGATTCGAACCCACGACCTTACGGTTGCGAGTCCCAGAGCCTAACCACTAGACCACCGACGCCATATACGTTTCTGTCAGGAATAATATTACATTCCCCTTACCCGGAGAAATCTGAATCTCTGATCTCAGTATATTATTTTATTATTCAATTTCAAATTCCACCAAGCACAGTGGACGAAGCCTGTATTCCGGAGGATTACTCCATGGTTATAATACGTTGGTTTTTAAGCTACAGTGCGTAACATTACGAAACGATATAAGTCCTCCACCTGCCCCAATGATGTAATTGAGAGGAGAGTCTTTGGTACACCCCCTCCCCCC
>NW_004797766.1:8218-10420 GCF_000002075.1 Aplysia californica | reverse complement strand
GGGGGGACTCAGGTCGTTAATGGATGAGAAATGCTGGAATCTCTGCTAGTTTTTTTTATGTGTTCCAAATCATTTGAGTTGCTACTCACACCTCACTCTGGTATTTCCAAGGACGGGCTGGCAAGGAGCACGTGCAATTGTGCACGTCAATGGAATTTAGTATGTGTCTACTGCTGTGAATGTATGTTTGTTAGTGTGTACATGTGTGTGGGTGTGAGTCTGTGTGTGCGCAATTCTTAAGTCTCACTCTCTATACATAATATACCTGTATTTATAAAGATACACATTTTTATTTTGAAAAATACACCATGTTATACATGGATCACCTGAAAGCCTGTTCATTAGTCTTTCTCTAATTTAAAAAAAAACAAAAAACATTTGTCTGGAATAGATTTTAAAAAGTGAAGATATTTTGCTATTTGATGTGGTGGGCGTAGTCTGGTGTCAGAGGTCAAGTAAGCGAGAATATAGTGTCAAAAATTTGGTCACTTCCAAAACTTGAGTGTCATTGAAAATTGCAAATTTACGAAAACATCTTATTTCATGGGCCTTTAATCAAAATATTTCCACAAAAATCCGTTAAAAAAATATCGTGTTTTCCATCGATATAGAAGGTGTTCGGCCCTTTCAAAAGAAAGTCCGATAAAATTGCCCAAGAGGCAGAAACATATCGGTTTCTTTGATATCATTATTGTGACGTGCGCCGGACTTCACAACAATGAAACATACGTGTATCCATGTCGTGTAGATAACATTATGCTTGACAGAGGGCAGTCATGCACGGGGAGAAAGGAGTACAGAATGCATATGGCTAAGTACAAGGGGGCTATCCCCTAAAATGCTGTTTTGAGAAAAAGGAAGGTAAAGTTTTGGACCCTTGTTCAGTTCCTTTAAAAGACAAGGAGAGTTTTCTCTATAATCAAATAAATATGCACACACTTGAAACCAAACTTCACTTATAGGTAGGGCTACGCCCACTTTTGGTTTAGGTCAAGATTTCTGGAAACTCCGAAATTTGGGTTAGCCCGCTTGTCCTTAAAAGCGACCATATACAACAAAATCAGTCCGAACAAACATAAAATTAATCCAGAATAGAAACTTTAAAAAAGGTTTTAGAGGATTTATTTTATAAGCAAAGAGATGAAAGTACAATGTGTACTAACGAGAGTCAACTCGCGTCTGTGGTGTAGCGGTTAGGCACTTCGCTGACCTCACGAGTTCGATTCCCGAGTGGGAAGAAATGTTGTAGATCCAATGGGTCTTTTCGATGGGATATTGTATCCTTCTTAACCTGAGTTGGTTCTCTCAGGAAGGGTCAAAAGCCTGCCTCCTAAAGGATCTTCATTGTGTAGACGAAGGAGTTAAAACTTAGGCGTACCGTACCTATTACTTTTTTAAGGAAAAAAAAAAGTTGGATTTCCCTTTCTTATGTTCTCTTTCCTTTACCTTTTGACCTCAGTACGAAAAGGCCACCCGTTTAATGTTCCTAGTCACGTCAAGAAATACAGCCCCTCCTCCCCCTCCCCGGCCTCCCTTTCTACCCCAACCCTTCAAACCCCCACACTCAATCCCCAGCCTGACCGAAGATGGAGCAGCCAAACACATTGAGATCTCTTTAAATTCTTTTCTAATGCCCAAAAAGATTACGTGCGTTTCCTCTCAAGGCAGACAACAACAACCCCCCAAAAAAAGAAAAACAAAACAAAACAATATGACGTGGATGTAGTGAATGAGAACCGAATGAATGTCGGGACACGCACCGAGACCCTCACTCTAAATAATGAAACAAGTGGTCGCCAGTCGCCACTAGAGCAGCGAGCATCAACTAGCCACTAGATCTTCATCTAGCAATCACATAGAGTCTAGATCTACCGAGCTCTTCCCATAAGTCCTCCCGGCAGGCTCTTCCCAGTTCCCAGACAACACAAATGAATAACATAGAAAGCAACAACAATAAGAAGAACAAAAACACAAAAAAACCTCCTAGACGGAAGAACGTACGTGAACTTGCGGGGGGTGAGCAGTGTGCAGCAGGAGAGGTTAACAAGTTCAAACGACGTGCTTCGACGCCGACTGAGCTGTCAGAAAGTGGGATGGAAGTGCATGGAAAATTTACAACCTTTGATCCTGTCGCTGGGGGCGAGATTTCTAGTGCGTGAGGGCATGGGAACTGGGGGAGGGGGGGCGGAAGAGGGAGAGGGG
>NW_004797766.1:4955-7032 GCF_000002075.1 Aplysia californica | reverse complement strand
TCAATTTCCTCTTTGGAAAGTGGTGGCACAGGGTTCCCCACGTCGTCTGGATACGACAGTAAAACACGACGTACGGATAGGGTTAACCGTGTTAGTAAATTTTTTTCAAAAAGCAAAAACACCAAGACTCAACCACAGCAAAGACTTCGAGGTACAGCCTTTAAAAAAATCTCCCTTCCCCGTCTGTCTCTGTTCTTATTCTGTCGTCCGTTCTCCATGGTTTCGTTGACGGGGACACGAAATGGGCGTGGCTACAGAGGGTGCTTTTAACCGGCCGTGTCAAGAGACAGACGGTTCTGTCTGTCTGTCTGTCAGTCTGTTCGTGAGTGGTGGCGAGTCAGTGAAAGGGTAGGGGGTGAGTGCTCGGAGCGCGTGTTGTGCCGCGTGATGGGTGAGTAGATAGTGGTGGTGAGGGAACTTTAGGTGGGTTTTTTTTGGTTTGTTGTTGTTGTTTTGTTTTTTTAAAGTGTTTTATAGCGTTCGCAACTGCATAAGGTCATATGAGCGGGCAGGACACACCAAACATAGTTGGTATGAAATGTTTCATTTTTCCCGGGTGGAGGCCGAAGCCTACTCTTATCGATTTTAGACCAACAAGGGATCTTTAACGTGCGCAAATTGCTTACGGGACCTCCGGGATTTTTCGCCCTTGTCCGAGAAAGCTAAGTGTAGATATTTCCTATCAGAAGATCAGGGGTGGGGCTGAAAGACAGCTCAGTAAGATGGAGCCAAGGAGTAGCAGTAAAAAGACTACAGAAAAAGTCAGGAGCCCAGAGGGGGCCGAACACCTTAACCTCAAGGCCACGAGAACCCCCCGCTTTGGGATTGTGTGAGTGGTGGTGGTGAGTAGATAGTGGCGGTGAGGGTGGTTTAGGATTGTGTGAGTCGTCATTGTTGAATGGATGGAGGGATGGATGGATGGATGGATGGAGGGAGGGAGGGAGGGAGGGAAGGAGGATGGTTGGAAGCATGGGTGAGTGGATGAATGGATTGATGGATAAATGGATTAATGGATGGATGGATGGATGGATGGATGGATGTATGGATGGATGGATGGATGGAGCGTTAGTCGGTAGTTGGAAAAATCGCTAGATACAGAGGAAGAATGCGGATGAATGAGCACATGGCAAACTGGTAAATAATTTATGTGAATGCACCTGCTGATAACAGCTCTCTTCCTGATTAAAAATGTTTTGTTTTATTATTCTAGTCACAATCTTTGGCAAATGAATGCCGCATTTATACAATATGTCCTTCCAATAAAGCACTGTATTTTACTTTTTGTATTTTAATTGTATATTTTATACCCTGCATTCCGTACTATTTTAATTGCATGAACATAAACAATATTATTATGGTTACTGCAAACTGGGTTCAAACTGGTACATTTAGACAAGAGACAATAATATCGAAGTGGCTATTCGGACTCGAGTCTGAATAGCCTCTTGTGGCTATTCAGACCCAAACTCGATTGCGCGTTAGATCTACTTTGAATGACTGACTTTTGTTACCTTTGGAAGAGTTTTAATTTTTCTTCCTTTGAATTTCTTACTGGACTCAATTGATCGTTGATTTTGTCTTTCTCGTCAAATCAAGCGGGTTTGGGCTACTTATTGATAGTTATCATCCTTAGTTGTTCTGAAACTTTGATTTTCAATTTTTTTTTCACCTTTTGAGCTCAGATTGCCGTTCCCAGTTTGCCTTTGTTGTGTGGTATTTCAGATTTTGCAACTGTTGTTTACTTTTGACGGCAATAACACTTTTCTTAATTCGTGTCGAAAATTTTGGCCAGATCGTAGAAACAGAGGAAGGCCAAGGTCGAATTGCCTGTCCACTTCACATCCAGTACACCCGGCGATTGCGCTCGCGCATTGGAGTTTGTGTCCGTCGAATAGCAATGGAAGGCTATTCAGACTCGAGTCCGAATAGTCGCTGCCCAATAATACATCTGAACTACAACAACATCCAATTAACAAAAACGAAAATTAATGTCGAGACTATTTCAAACAAGTCGTGACATTTCAAGTATTCAATCCACGAAGCTGGTGTGTGTGTGTGTGAGTGTGTGTAGGTGTGT
>NW_004797766.1:0-1578 GCF_000002075.1 Aplysia californica | reverse complement strand
CTCTTTCTGTCTCTGTGTCTTTCTCTACGTCTCAGTCTCTTTTTCTTTCTCTCTCTCTCTCGCTCTCTCTTTCTCTCTCTCTCCCTCTTTCTCTCTCTCTCTCTCTCTCTCTCTCTCTCTCTCTCTCTGTCTCTCTCTTTCTTTCGTTGTCTTTCTGTCTCTTACACACACAATAAACAATGCACCCCAACCAGACAGACAGACAGACAGACAGGCAGACAGTAAAACAGATAGACAGACAAACAGGAGAGAGAGAACGAGAGAAATAGCGAGAGAGAGAGAAAGAGAGAGAGAGAGAGAGAGAGAGAGAGAGAGAGAGAGAGGTGGGGGCGACAGACAGACAGACAGACAGACAGAAACTCTTGAAAATCACTCCTGAAACCCTTACACTTTGAACGCACTTTAAGCTCTCTGCTTCGTTACTTAGCCGTTAGAAACAAGATTTATTATCTACGTGGGAGGGGGGGAGGGGGGAGGGGAGTCTTTTTATGTCTTTATGTCCTTTCCTCTTAGAATCCTCCACCCCCTTCCGCCCTTTTTCAGCCTTTTACCATCAGTAGTTATTACCCCCTGTTCGTTATAACTGCCGTGCGCGTAAACTGCCAGCGAAGTCTGTCGCTGTATGTCAAACCCTTCCACCCAGACGTCTTCAGGTCTCGTTTTCCCGTGAGTTATAGACTACTCACCCTCATTTTTCGCGCGTGTGCATGTTCGCTGCATGTTGAACCGGTTTACCTTAGAGATGGTACTCCTCTGGGCTCCTGACTCTTTTTGCCCCCGGCCCCATCACCTCCTTTACCCCCTCCTCTGGGCTCCTGGTTCTTTCTGCAGCCTTTCTACAGCTACTCCTGGGCTCCTTCTTACTCCTGTCTTTCAGCCACACCCCTGATCTTCTGGTAGGAAAGATTAACACCTAGCCTTCTCGGACTGGGGAGAACAATCTCGGAGGTCCCGTGTGCAAGTTGCGAACGTTAAAGATCCCTTGATGGCCTTAAATCGATACGAGTAGGCTTCGGCCGCCCCCCGGGGCAAAATTCTAAATTTCCTAACAACTGAAAATGTTTCATGGGTCCAGCGGGCTCATGACCGTATTATGCAGTTGCGAGCGCAGTAAAACATTTTCCACCCCCAAAAAAAAATAGTGGGTGAGTGAGGGAAGGGAGATGGGGGAGGGAGGGTGTCAGGATTCTAAGAACGCTTGGTGGGACTATGTAGGATAAATGAGGATATTATGAAGACACACAAGTACAAGTGTCTCTCATTATTTCTGAATCGCTAGGGGTGGGGGAGGGATGGTATTCCTGGGGAAAGTGATGTGGGTGAGGAACGATGCTTTATTGGGGCTTTTATTTGATTCCATGTGGTAGTTTGATACTTGGATAGTATTAACGCGAGGTTTGTGATGTCAAGATTTATGATAAGAAAACACGAGGAGATAATATGGGCAGGGTTTACGTTAAGTCTGTGGGTTTCTGTCTTTCTTCTTTCCCATGAATATTGGGAGCAATATTCTTTTCTTTGTTTCCCTCTCACACTCACTTTTTCAACATTACGCCTCACAATCTCCATTCTGTCTAT
>NW_004797765.1:661840-663271 GCF_000002075.1 Aplysia californica | reverse complement strand
CCTTAGTCTTCATCGAACCGCACTTGTGAAGCGCAATACACGTTACCTCGGCATAGTTAAATAGATAAGTGTATTAATATCTAGACATAATATTGATAGTTCATTTCACGGCCGAATGGATACATAATAATGCTGTCAATTTAATTAGAAACATTTTTAATGGAATGAGCCTATCTAAGAAACAAGTATTAGTGTGTAACCGTTTTTTAAAATTAGTTTTTGTTTGTTTTTTCTTAATTCGATAATAAGGTAAACAGCAGTAGCTCCCCACGCATCTACAAACTTTGAAACGACTAAGCTTATTTCTCGAGTCTTAATTAAAAAATTATCATCTCCAGTGGCTTTTTTTTCGTTCTTCCTTTTTTCTGCATTAAATTCTCCTTGTAATGAACGCACGGCTTAATATATCAGTGCAGTATGGAATACAGTGCCATTTAAATGCAATCGATAATTATTATTAAAATGTATTCATTTCACACAAAAAGTCGTTGATGTAGGATTTTTAACCGGTGTTTTATTCTGTGGTGAAACTAAAAGGGAGTTTACGTGCTGACAAAATAAATGAGTTACTTCTTGGAATCCACAAGATGGAGATATTGGCAAAAAATAATGAAAACTAGAGTCAAATTTGTAGATTTTCTATTGTTGCCATATTCTGTAAGTGCAATATGCCTGTTATTATTTCATATTTAAGTATTTCAAAAACGTATAAGCGTGATGTATTTATTTCCATTATAGGGCTCCAATCCAAGAAGTATCTCATTTAGTCAGCACGTTTCACATATTATGCATTCCATTAAGCATTCTATTTTCTGAAATTCGTCTCGATTAAATACTAAACCCTGACACATTCTCTTTCCGACACCCTTCTCTTCCTAAATGTCATCGTGCGTTCTATCCAAGCTCTTCCATCATCTACTAAAGTCAACAGAGTGGAGCGAAACAAAAGGACGTATCTGTAATATCGTATTATTGCCTTTAACGATCACATTAACCCCCCCGGTCGGGCACTGTGCCTCGAGGAGCATCTGAGATACTCCAGAGTGGTCTCCCATTGATTTCGACTTCCGTTTATTCTTTCCCCTTTGTAGAAATTAGGTCAATTAACCGAATTAAGCGGATACCGGTTCGATGAATTATTCGTTTGAGCCTCCGCAAAGTTTATCGACAGAGTATGGAATCGTACTTCGATCGCGGCGATGTTTTGCGGCCAAAAACGTTTAGCTTTCATGGATTCTTTGTTTGGCACGACTGATGCGAGTCCTACCTGCTCAGAACTGAATGCTTCAACGCTTTTTGGTCCTGGTTGGATACACATTCCGTTGTCATAGTGACAGACGCTTATAGCGATTGGCACAAGCAAGCGACGGAAATGGGATACAACATTAACCAGGGATGATGACGATATATATAGCTCCAGAAGTACCCCCC
>NW_004797765.1:657851-659425 GCF_000002075.1 Aplysia californica | reverse complement strand
CATCATCATCATCATCATCATCATCATCATCATCATCATCATCATCATCATCACAAACACCACAGCAGTAACAGCAGCAATGAATCTTCATACTAATGACCTCGTATGTTTGATGTGGTGGTTGCTTTTATTTATACTATTAGTTCTCTTAATCCGTTGTTAATTGCACACTGGGTGTGTTTTCTGGTGACTTCTATTTTATTTAGGGCGGAGATGAAAGGTATCATCATTGCCATCATCATAATAATATTTATCATTATTGTCATCATCATCATCATCATTGCGATGAAAGGAGGGAGGTGAGGTGGAGTAGAAGAGGAAGAAAAAATGTGTGAAAGTAATTATTTTGTGTGTGGTGTGTATGTGTGTGTGTGTGTGTGTGTGTGTGTGTGTGTGTGTGTGTGTGCGTGTGTGTGTGTGTGTGTGTGTGTGCGTGTGTATGTTTGTTTGTTGTTTGAGAGTCTATGAGTGTTTGTGCCTGGGCAATAGTGGATTTTTATGCTTAAGTAAGTGAGTTGTATCACTATATGGAATAATCAAAATCCTCATTATTATCATCATCTTCAGTTAATCTATCATCATCAACGTCATCATCACCATCATCATCATCATCATCATCATCAACATCATCATCACTATCATCCATCATCATTTCTCCCACCACCATCACCACCATCACCAACACCACCAACGTTCGTCAACAACCTCGCCAACAAGGCAACATCAGCTGCAGCAGCGTCGTTGAAAAAATGATTAGAATGTCGATGTCCCAACAAAAAACAACCTGATTTGCGGAGAAAATACTTATTACGACAAAATATTTCCTTTCCGGGTCACAATTCCCGACGGAAGCACATCTATTATGCAGTAGAAAGTGCAGAAAATGCAATTCTATTTCTTTCCACGGGAGCAAGGCAGATGAGCAACGGACTGGGCTGAGTTCACATCGATAAAACTAGCAGCAAGTTTAATGGGAGCAGGGTTCTTTCTACTTTAATCCACTTAAGCTGAGAAGAAGTTTATTTATACCCTCCGGAAGAGGGACTGGCGAGGGGGTGGGGAGAAAAGAGGAAAGGAGGGAAGGAGGAGTGGGTGTGGCATTACAGGGTATCGAGGGTTAAAAGAGTGCGAGGTACAATTCTAGAGAGAGATGAATGTGAATGTTGAATACTAGGGAAGATAAACACCCGTGAAGTTTGTCAACTTCATTAAACTCGTATTTTAAGCAATGTATGTGATTCCAATCCTTTGAAATGCACTTGGCACGTTACACATTCGAGTCTCCTTATTTTGGTCTTTCTGGTGGGTCGATGCACCAATCTCAAGGGGCAAAAATAAAAACAGAAAAGGTGGAATGGTATATGTTTTAAGCCCCTGTCAACACTATTAGGTTATTTAAGTGGCTGGACCTCCGCGTTTAACGTACATCTCCGAAAGGACCTAGCAAAATGGGAATACCGGGTAAAAGTGACCTTCCCAAGGACACAACGTAAGACCAACTGAAGCTCGAACCCCCGAATACGCAACTTCATGATTACAAGTCTGGTAGCCTAACCACTAGGCCACCGACGACA
>NW_004797765.1:655532-656610 GCF_000002075.1 Aplysia californica | reverse complement strand
GTGTGTGAGTGTGTGTGTGTGTGTGTGTGTGTGTGTGTGTGTGTGTTTGTGTGTGTGTTTCGACTGAGTACATGAAATTAACAACATTGCACACGTTAGGATTTGAATTAATAGCAATAAGAATTAGTATTTCTGTTGCATTTTTAAATGTAAATGTTTCATTTATGATTCCGAAAAATAAATGGGTTGGAAAGAGCATGACGCATGGTAGGGAGACAGGGTCAGGATGGGGGACAGACTGGACATGGTGGCGGGCGCACGGGCATGAGAGACGATAGTGAGCGTACGTGGATGGTGAGGGTGGTGTGTTGGGGGATGTGGGTGAGAGGAGAGTAGGGTGGGGTGGGGTAGGGGTGTGGGGAGAGGGAGAAGAGACAGTCCCATGTGACCTCTAGGTGCCGTGCCTTGGTACAAAAGGATTCTCAGACGATCGACCTCCTGTCCGAGAGCGCTGCTGCCAAGCAAAAACCCGTCCTGTCTAGCTCAAGCAGTCACGTGCTGAGAATCGTGAGTCTGGGACTTCTCTCTCCGCAAGTCGATTGCTCACGGAACAGAGCTCAGCCTCAATTTACCTGATGACTCCTCCTGAATTGATTAAGGGATCAAGCCCGCTAAAGGGATATAAAACAACAACAACTACAACAACAACTACAACTACAACAACAACAATAACAACAACAACAAACAAACTAGAAAGCACTACCAAAAGAGGAACGTGACGTCATGTATGTGACGAATTTCCCTGAGACTCTTTTAAAAAGGCCAAGTATATAGGGAATAAGACAGTATAATAAATATCATGTCGAGCCAAAGAAAAAAATAATGAAATAAATATAAAATAAAATAAAATAAAATGAGATAATATAAAATAAAACAACAAGTGAGTAAAAATAACAGAAAAATGGTTTTACAAATACACTTGTGCACTGATACAATTACATTTGTGCACTGATACATTTGTTTAACTTTTTCTGTGCTATGAACGGGTTGGTTTTTTTCGAAAGAAAAATGTTCCTACCCCTCACCACCGGCATCAATATATTAAGTAGAGCCTCATTAATGCCGCCCTCCCCCCCCC
>NW_004797765.1:653529-654692 GCF_000002075.1 Aplysia californica | reverse complement strand
CTCTATCTTTGTCTCTTTCTCTCTCCCTCCCCATTCACTCTCTCTCTCCCCTCTTCCTCCCTTCATTCCCCCCTCCTTCCCTAGGATTCAAACTCCTTTCTCTCCCTCTCTCCCCCCTCTGCCTCCCTCCATCCCTTCCTCACTCCCTCCCTCACTCCCTCCCTCCCCCTGGATTCAAACTCCTCTCTTTTCATCCTCCTCAGGTATTGCCGGAGCTATCTGGTCGGCCGCCTGGTGGTTCCTGTCGTACGAGAAACCGTCCACCCACCCGACCATCACGGAAGAGGAGCGTGTTTACATCGAGAATAGCATTGGAGAGTCAACGTCTGTAATCTCAAAGGTTAGTAGTTGAAGTGTCAAAGGTCAATTTCAGGTGTTAAAGGTCAGTTTCAAGAGTCAAAGGTCTAGTGTGGTGATGCCAAATTTCAGTTGTGACTGTGTCAATGGTCATTATTGCTTTAGTAAAAATTCAGTTGTGTTGGTGTTAACGGTCAGTTGTGACGGTCGTAACGGCCATTTCTGGCGGAGTCAAAGGTCATAATTTGTGATGATGCCAAAGGACAATGTTGGTGTTAATGGTCAGTTGTGACGGTGTTAACAGCGATTTGTGGCGGCGTCAAAGGTCATAATTTATGCTGAAGTCAAAGGTTTGTTGTGTTGGTAGTAAAGGTTAGTGGTGGTGGTTTCAAGTAGCGTCAAAGATAAAGATTGATGATGTTGATGATGACGATATTTATGATAATGATGGTGATCATGAAAGAAGAAGAAGAAGGAAGAGGAGAAGAAAGGGGAATGTGAAGAGGGGAAGGAATAAGAGCATAATGACGATGATATAATGATGATGATTAAGAGAATGATAGTGACCATGACGATAATGATGATAATACTGTTGTTTTTTTCACAGAGCATACCTACCCCTTGGCTGAAATTCTTCACCTCTACACCTGTCTGGGCAATCATGGTGGCTAATTTCTGTCGTTCATGGACGTTTTACCTACTCATCATATCCCAACCCGCGTACTTTGAAGAAGTCTTTGGATTCAAAATAGACGAGGTATCTCCTTGTTGTTCTTGTTCTTCTTGTTCTTGTTCTTGTTTTTCTTGTTCTTCTTCTTCTTGTTCTTCTTGTTCTTCTTGTTCTTCTTGTTTTTCTTCTTCTTCTT
>NW_004797765.1:647335-648983 GCF_000002075.1 Aplysia californica | reverse complement strand
AGAGAGAGAGAGAGAGAGAGAGAGAGAGAGAGATTGAGATAGAAAAAGGTAATGAATGACACAGAGAGTGAGTAGGTTAACACGATGTTTTCCTGAATGACAGTTGGGCTTGAAGAATATTTCTTAATGGTAATGTGTTTTAATTTTTTAATGTTGTATGCATAAAGCAAAAAACTTGGTCGGAGTGCGTGTGTGTGTGTGGGGGGGGGGGCATTGGATGAAGATTAAAATCACACATATCTACTTCGGACAGCTGTTAAGTCACCATTTTAAATAAATCAGACTTTCAACAATTGGGTTGCCACGGTAACAAGTTTTGTTTTTTTTAGCTCTGTAGACTTAAGTTTTGTTTCCCCGTCTGGTTGGTCGGCTACAGTTAAGTCATTCCAAAATTCTTGTATCATGCGACTACTTCAGACTCCTAGTTCTTGCCATTTTGTTAACGAATAGGAAGGCTACCAAATAATTTCTCAATAGTACTATTATTATTCTTCCATGCTGTTGTTGTTATCGATCCAACAGCAACTGTGCTCTCGCCCTTCTGTCCAATGCCATGTAGTGATGAGTACAGGTTTATTCTCTCATAATATTAAGCCTTTACATAATCATTTTGGGGCAAAATTAATTTGTTTCAGCTGTTTATTCGGAACTTTTTTGATCTACCACACAATTCCAGGGGCTTTGTATACCCACTATATATATATTATGTAGGATGTAAAAGGTGAATACGCTTTTAACTAATCTTAAGAATGGGAGACTTAATAATAAAACTCATACTTACTTTTGAAGTAAAAGTTTTGAAATACAGCCGATTCTTCTCTTGTGACCATCTGTTCAAGACAAATGACCACCACGCCCCCTTTGCTCTTTTTGAGTATTAGTATTAGTTGTTTTTTAAAATTTGTATGCTTAGGGTGGTTTTTTTAGATGTATCTGTATATATTACAATGGAATTGCCCAAGAGGACTTACTATTTAACATATTAACCTCTTTTCTTCTCGATGATAGTTAGTCGTTTTAGGCGTTTCGATTGCATGGCTATTCCACGGTAACTGGTGAGACATTAATTTTTGCTCTATACTTTCTTACAATGATAACACCGTAATTCAATATCAATTGATTAATTGCAGCTTTTAATGATCAGAACATTTGAAAGACATAATAAGAATCGTATTATTCAACTCAATCATTTGAAAAAAATGTGCTTCATGGGAATTCTGTGATGTGTTTACTGGGGGGACAGTAAAAAAATACCTAATTTGTCCAAATAGTTCCCATGGAATAGCCAGGCCGTTTCACTCTTAAACGTCAAAGTGAACAAACTTTTGACTGCACTGACACCCACACGCTCTGTACTTTTCTATTAGAACCAAGCAAAAAAACGTTACCCTTCCATTTTTGACTGATTTATTGTACTAATCTTTGGAGACTAATTATAATAATAAAAAGGGCCGAGTGAAAGAGCTATGGGCTGTCTATTGTTCCTTCTAATCGCCTATAAACCCCTTTTCTCGCCCATCACAGGAGATGTATTCCATCACGGTATTAACCTAATACCCATGAGCGTGACGCGGCAATTATCGAGGTGTCAAACCAAAGGAAATCCCTTTGCTACATTTGTTATTTGTTGGTTTTATCGGGGTGGGGG
>NW_004797765.1:646060-647181 GCF_000002075.1 Aplysia californica | reverse complement strand
GTACTTGTTATTTCCTTTTTTCTTTTCTGATAAAGTGGGACGATACTTATAGGAAGAATGCTTAACAGTATTTATTCGTTTTAGGTTTTAGTAAGCGTTTTAGGGAACTTACAGGACAGGTAAGTCATATAATTGCCAAAGATCAGAGGTGTCGCAAGAGAGTTACAAGCTCGAAAAAATATAATGAGCAAACCTCACCAGAGCACAATCCAAACTGCAACAGTATATTGTACGTTATATAACGAATGAGGACAAAAATCTAAACATTTCGCTGAGTGGGATGAACTGAAAAGAATCAAATGAATGCAAAGAGCCAGTAGTAGTGAAACTAGCAACTTTTATGAATGAAAGTCCAACACCTTACAGCTTGATGTTACGTGACGTGGACACCCCCGTTTTTATCTAATACACGTATATGTATGTGCATATTTTATTTGCATACTATGCATTTCATTCATCAAAATTTGGAGGGTGCTTGAATGGGGCAACTGGTATATCCTATTTCTTTCCAATCTGTTTCTTTTTCAGAGGGTTTCTGTATGTTTGTCAGTAAAGTGGTAAATGTTTAACACTATTAGATTATCTAAGAGGCGGGTCCTCTGCCTGAGTTAAACTTCCCTCTACGAAAAGTCTGAGCTGAATAGGAAATTTGTGTAAAGTGGTTTTGTGGGTAGTTGGCGGGTGCTCTGGTGTGGTCTGCTCCTTTTTTCCTATCAAACACCTATCATCCTTTTCTCCCCTCCTTCTTTTTGGTTTGTTACTCTCTTGTAACACATCTAATCTTCGGCACTTATAGGACCTTATTGTGTTGCAAGTGCCGTAAAACACTTACTAAAACTAAATAAAACTGAAAAAATAAAAAAATAGCGTTTAACTTTAACCCTCCATATTTTAAAATTCAAATTTAAATCCAGTTCACTCATCCGGAACCTTCCTTCTCCACATGGGGCCGTATCATTTGGGGCACCGTGACATCAAAGGCTAAAGAAGATACAGCACAAAGATAACCTCAACAGCTGAACTGGAGATTTAAAAGGGAAATTAATTAATTAAAACAAGAAGTAAAGTGAACAACAAATAAAGACGACGTCCATCTGTTGCCTACTTTCCTCTTCTTCTCC
>NW_004797765.1:641373-642512 GCF_000002075.1 Aplysia californica | reverse complement strand
GAGAGAGAGAGAGAGAGAGAAAATGTTACGGAGCGGGTTGTCATGTATTTACTAATGTTATGTCTTGTTGTGAGTGAGTGTATTCCTGAGTGTCCCCTCCTTTGTAACGTCTACTGCCATTGTTAACAACCAAGACAAATTTCTCCCAGCGAGATGAATAAAGATTTTCATTCTCATTGTCATTGTCAAACGAAATGTAAAAAAAAAAAGAGTGCTGAGAAAGAACAACTTCTGTTGCAAGTTCCATAAAACTTCTACTGACTTTAAATTAAAGAAAAAAAAAACAACCTCGTCGAGATTTTTTTTAAAAACCCAAAGAAGAACAAAAACAGCTGTAGTCGTACTGACGTATAACACAGAGGACATCACTATTGACAACGCGGGGGTACACTAATATAAGCCGACAGGGGAGAACGTCAATCCATATTTGACCAGACACAAGCCTCTTCCCCACACAGCGTCTGAACACCCTCGGAAGTGACGTGCGGCGGGTCAGTTAGCGTGTGTCTGCCACTGGTCAGTGGTCACTGGACACCCCGCACGACTGTGACGTCCCAGATGAAGACCTCTAGCTGTGTCCCCCACACCCCCCCCCTCCCCACCCGCGGGGTCGTCTGATCAAATCATGGAGGGGCCTGTTGTCAATTGATCGAGACGGGCTCTCGCCTGTTCTGTCATCTCTTTGTCTTGCCCTCTCTTGGTCAATTTCTTGTCAGAATATTGTCCAGAGTATTGACCAGAATATTTTCGACAGTATTGTCTAGTATATAATCCTGAGTTATTGGCCAACATATTTTCGAGAATATTGACGCGAATAATATTATTATCTAGTATATTGAACAGAATATTGTCAAAAGTATTGATCAGAATATCTGCAATTTTAACCAGAATTGACATGGACAGTGCACAAACCATTGACCAGAATTTAGTCAATAATATTGACTAGAATCGTGTCTGAAATATTAACCAGAATATCTTCTACAATAATATTATACTGACTAGAACATTGTCCAGAATCATCATCCAGAGGTAGATCTGCGACAGCCTTTGTCGATCATGGTTCTCCATTCATTCCTTTGCTCGGGTGCTCTCAAAAAAGCTACGTTTCACTGATCTTTTCCTGTTTCCCATTTGTTTAG
>NW_004797765.1:638875-640223 GCF_000002075.1 Aplysia californica | reverse complement strand
GATGAGTGTGTTGGGATCGGCTTTGCCCCTATCAAGGGCTCGTTGCTTCACCGCCGGACGTACGTCTCTCTCCCGGGCTAGAGATTAGGCCTCTGTCACATGGCATGGCGGGCACTAGTGGTAGATTTTTTTTCCGAAATATAATCGAGCGAGGCTCATTCTCGATGCAAGGGTTGAGGATCACCACTGGTAGTTTCTATTTCTTGTTTTTTTTCTCTTTTTTTCTACTTTTTCTTGGCATGAAATAACCTCTGACATGATGCCAATGAACTTCTTTTTACTCACTGAGTACAGTATGGGAAAACAAATATTAGGCAAAAGTAAACTTAAGCCTCGTTTTTCCATTGTAAAAAAGTAGAAGGAAGGGAAGTTTCGAAGAAATATCGGTTGGTTAGTAAATGTAAACATAAAAAGCTGTAATTTAGAAACCGTTGTTTTTAAAACGGCTCCCCTTTTCACCTTGATAACTTCTTCACCATCTCACCATCATCGTTGTTTTTATAAGTGCGATTAGACAAACTAGAGGCTTGTCCTTTTGGGCCTCCTTTAGAAACCCGGAGAATTGTCATCATTATCGTTATCATCATCCTTCTACCCTTCCTGGTCCTACTCACCATCACCATCATTATCATTATCATCATCATCATCATCATCATCATCATCATCATCATCATCATCATCACCACCATCACCATCATCACAATCATCATCAATAACCCATAGTCCGGAGCAACGACCTCTGTGATGAGTGTGTTGGGATCGGCTTTGCCCCCATCACGGGCTCGTTGCTTCACCGCCGGACGTACGTCTCTCTCCCGGGCTGGAGATGAGGCCTCTGTCACATGGCATGGCGGACACTATTAGTGGCCGGACAGAGAGAGGGTTATTCAATATCCCCTTCGGTTTATGACTGACAGGTGGTGTCTTATTGACCACCTCCCCCCCCCACCCCAGTTTCTCTCTATCTCTCTCCCTTTCTGTCTCTCTCTCTCTCTCTCACACACACACACACACACACACACACACACACACACACACACACACACACCATACCCCCCTCTCTTCTTACCTCCCCCATCTCATCAGTTCCCTAATTTCTCCTCTTTCACTCTTACACCCGTTCTTCACCTCCTCTTCTCTATCTCTCCAATCCACCCCACCCACTTTCATCTTCCTTCTCTCTCACACCTTTCCTTTATCACCACCCTTAGCACTAACCCCCTTCATGCTCCTCACTCATCTGTTGCGTACTAAGTCCTCCTTCACCCTTACGCCTTTTCTTTTCTCTCTCTGTCTCTGTCTGTCAATCTGTCTGTCTGTCTGTCTGTCTGTCTGTCTGTCTGTCTGT
>NW_004797765.1:637730-638775 GCF_000002075.1 Aplysia californica | reverse complement strand
CATCATCATCATCATCATCATCATCATCATCACCCTCATCACAATCATCATCAATAACCCATAGCCCGGAGCAACGACCTCTGTGACGAGTGTGTTGGGATCGGCTTTGCCCCCATCATGGGCTCGTTGCTTCACCGCCACCGCCGGACGTACGTCTCTCTCCCGGGCTGGAGATGAGGCCTCTGTCACATGGCATGACGGACACTATTGGTACTTTTTTTTCATGAGGATGGTTGAGGATCACCACTGGTAGTTTTCGTTTCTTTCTTTTTCCTCGGGTATTTTTTTGTTTTTCTTCTTTTTTTGTCTTACTTTTTCTTAACCTTGAATAACCTGTGACATGATGCCAATGAAGTTCGTTTTACTCACTGAATACAGAATTTTAAAACAAATATTGGGTAAAAGAATATTTAAGCCCTCTTCATCGTGGCAGAAAAAAGTAGAAAAAGGTAGTGAAGTTTCGAGTAAATATGGGTAAGTAAATGTAAACGTAAAAATATATTCAATTTAGACATTTTGATTTCTTAAAGGGGTCCACCTTTCGCCTTGATGGCTTTGTCACCATCTTACAGAATGGAAAAACAAAAATTGGGTAAAAGTAAACTTAACCCCCTCTTTGTCATGGTAGTTAAAAAAAAGTTTGAAAAAGAAGTGAAGTTTCGAGTCAATATCTGCAAGTGAATATAAACGTTAAAAATATTTTTAAAAGTTTATTTCCAAAAGAAGGCTCTAAATTTCGCCTTGATAGCCTTTTCCCCATCTTATCATTTCCACCACCATCATCATCACCCTCATCACAATCATCATCAATAACCCATAGCCCGGAGCAACGACCTCTGTGATGAGTGTGTTGGGATCGGCTTTGCCCCCATCAAGGGCTCGTTGCTTCACCGCCGGACGTACGTCTCTCTCCCGGGCTGGAGATGAGGCCTCTGTCATATGGCATGGCGGACACTATTAGTGGCCGGACAGAGAGAGGGTTATTCAATATCCCCTTCGGTTTATGACTGTTTTTTTAGAGTTATGTCCCTTCCCTCCTCTCCTC
>NW_004797765.1:634195-636183 GCF_000002075.1 Aplysia californica | reverse complement strand
GTAATTGTGTCAGAAAAAGAAGACAAAAATGAGGGGCAGTGGTAGGCCCAGAACAACTTATTTAGGGAACCTTAACAAATGGCTAGCAGGGAAGGATCAGGGAAACGTAGCTTTTTTAAGAGCATCCGAGCAAAGGAATGAAAGGAGAACAATGATCGCCGATGTCTGTCGCAGATGGTCTGGCACGTGATGATGATGATGATGATGATGATGATGATGATGATGATGATGATGATGATGATGATGATGATGAGGATGATGATGATGATGATGATGTTGATTATGATGATGATGATGATGATGATGAGGATGATATACAATATATAACAAATATTTGTTTGGGATATAAAAAAGTATACATATATTATATATCTACAAATACGTCAGCGTTACAGACATAAATTTCTTCCCCCTCAGGTTTCGGCATGGAGGCTATCTTTCTCCTAGGAGTCAGTTTCACCACCACAACCGCCCCCGCAATCGTCTGTCTGACCCTGGCTGTAGGCTTTAGTGGATTCGCCATCTCAGGTGGGTAGTCTTTTTTATAGTGTTAGTAGATGTTTAACGGTGCTCACAACTGCATAATAAGGTCATATTATGAACGCCAGAAGATTATCGGTGTTACAAGAGAGTCACAAATATAAAAAAAAGAAGGGGAGATGAGGACGATAGATGTTTGATAGGCAAGAAGGAGCAAACCACCCCAGAGCACCGGCCAACCACCCACGATTAGCAGTCTACAATGTACCGTACCTACGTGATCAAACGTAATACTAACCCTAAACCTAATTCCAACACTCTCTCGCCCCCCTTTTCTCCCTGTATCCGAAGCCTTACTATGAATCTTACTCTCTTCGTTGGAGATTGGTGGGTGCTCTGGTGTGGTTTGCTTCTTCTTTCCTATCAAACATCTGTCGGCCGTATCGCCCCTTCTTCTGTGTTATGTTTGTTACTCTCTTGTAACACCTCTATCTAATCTTCTGGCGCTCATATGACCTTATGCAGTTGCGAGCGCCGTAAAAACTCAACTAAATTTTTTTTTTTTTAAATAAAAAAAACACACTTGCATTAGAAATGACTTGCTCCCAGTTATTTCAAGATTGCGCTACCTGCCATCTAAAATTGTGTTCGCGATCTCGTCAATACAGCCGTAAAGAATACACTCTAAGCAATGATGAATAATGCATAATATTTATATAACGCATTTCCATATTCTTTTATGCTCAATGCACTTTACATTGACATTTTTATTAGCCAACAACGACATTTTAATGACACAATTATGTCTTACGATGCGGTAGAATCAGGCCCTCGTCAATTTTTGGATATATGGAGTTATTGGTACGATTTTAAGAATGTTCATTTGTCTTGCTTGTGATTTTAAAAAAATGCCCGTCTATCTTGAAGAGAAGTTGGGATATTTGCAAATTGACAGAGGTGGGGGTCGCCTGATTTGGGATTTTACATAACTTGAGAGACCTTGGAAAGAAATAATTTACAATTTTATATACCTTTTATCAACTTATTTAACTTAAATCTTCACAGAAATGTGTTTTTCATAATCTAAAAGGTGTTGAACCAAAAAACAAAAATTTGAAAGAAAAAAATTGCAAAACCGGCGGAGAAAGGCCGAATTCCATCATTTCATTATTTTGACGAACGCCTGATTTCACCAAGATGCCTCACATATGCATATTAAATTTAAGTGTGTGAAGTTATGTATACAGAGATATAAGCAGTGAAGGAAAAGTTTAAGAATACCTGACTTACTCTGAGCCCAAAATGTTATTTAAGGAAAAAAGCCTGACAAAAAGACCTGGTCATATTAATTCCTAACAGCACGATGGTGTTATTAAGATCGTTTTGTCTAAAGCTAGTTTTAGTTTTCATCTAGTTGTATTCTCATGACTACGCTCACAGAACTTATACTTGTACTATTCATAGCGGTGTTATTATTATTATTATTATTAGTAGTAGTAGTAGTAGTA
>NW_004797765.1:632318-634041 GCF_000002075.1 Aplysia californica | reverse complement strand
CAGCAGCAGCAGTAGTAGTATCATTAATTTTTAATGTATTATTTTTAATGAAATTATAAATACCACTTGAGATATAAGGTGGTGCTAACACGTAGTGGAATTTGAAACATCAGAGACAGCTGTTGTGGATCTTTTAAATACGTTTGAGTAAGGGTAACCAATGCAGATTTTGTAGGATTGGGGTCAGGTTTTCTATTTTTTCAAATTTATTTATTACAAAAAAACTAATTGTTTTTTTCCTTAGTTAGTCTTGTGGGTTAGGCTACCGAACTTGTAACCTTGAGATTGTGGGTTTTGCGGGGTTGTAAAATGGCAGCTTGTACTGTATGCTTCTGAGAACGTTGAGATCGTTTGAAAATGCTGTCAGGTCTGTAGGGGTGATAATATAGTTTGTAAAACGCAGAGAGCTTGCTGTTATGTGGGCATTTGAGCTGCATAAAAGCTATCTATTTTATAACCTTTCTTCATTAGTCAGGAGAATCGCTCTGGGCACGTTTGTATCTATATTATGTAAAGCGTGTATATATTTCAAAGTGAGTGACGCGCGCGCATATGACCGTACGCAGTTGCGAGCGCCGTAAAACCCTATACTACTACTACTAAAGTGAGTGTGTGTGAATATGTGTTAATGTTTGTGTATGTGTGCATTCCTCGGGAAGGCGTGTGTACCCATGAACGTGTGCGTGTGTGTGTGTGTGTGTGTGTGTGTGTGTGTGTGTGTGTTTAATTGTGTTTTTAAGTGTGTGTGTTTGTGTGTGTGTGGGTGGGTGTGCAAGTGTGTGTGCAAGAGTATATTTGTGTGTGAATGTTTCTATGCTTTTCTTTCATAATGATATACGATGTGGCGTTAAGTTTTTTTTGTAAAAATCTGTTTTGTACTATATTATATTACAGTGTGCTTGTTTATTTATTTATTTATTTGTTTGTTTGTTTGTTTGTTCGCTTCTTCGTTTTTCATGATGCTATTGTTGTGTTGTTCATTTGACGACAAAAGATGAAATTGTTCCCTGCTGCTTCATTACAAAATTTAGTCATGTAGCTATTAGGATTGATACGTCTCTAAACATCCTTTCTCTACGCCCACTCTACCCTGTTTAAACCGAATACCCTTTACTCCAGATACTAGAGCTAGGCGGCTAGGTTCCCAAATATTGAAAGCTAGGAATCGTAGGAATCGACTCCGATCCCAATTCATGTGATTTCTTCCAGTGGTTAACTGGTTGGCCCCGAACATCTTCAGGATTTAGGACAACCTTGATTTCGGAACACTGTGAGGCACCAACTTTTTAAAATAAAAAATAAATTCTAAAAAATTTAACCACTGGTTTGCGTTAAAAGGAGTCGGGACTTTTCATCCGTAGCTAATCGTGGGAATCGGTTCCAGACTCGAGTCTTCGCCCAGCTCTACGCCAGATTCCCGTTTGGCTCATGTTTCTGGGACAACCAATTCCACAATGGCCCAGCTCAAACAACAGAGCTAGCAACGCTAAGCTTGAATTATTTAGTGATGGCTTTTTTTCAAACTAGGTTCAAATACAATAAAATAAACAAAGGGATTGCTGATCCGACGCCGTTACTGTTTTCTCTCCGAGCAAAAACCAAAAAAAAACTGAACTCCCACACGCACACACACACACACACAACTACACACACACATGCAGAGAGAGAGCGAGTGAAAGAGAAGAGAGAGTGTGTGTGTGTGTGTGTGTGTGTGTGTGTGTGT
>NW_004797765.1:630795-632066 GCF_000002075.1 Aplysia californica | reverse complement strand
TACACATACACACACATACATACACACACATACACACACACATTCACACACACGCAGACACACATACACACACATACACACACACACAGAAGTATACACACATACAAAAAGCACACCTACCCACCCACACACCCACACATGGCCGTAAAAGCATTATTTTATTGTTCTCCCTTCCCTGCCTATCAGACCACACCAATTCAATTTCCTCATCGCGCTCAGCGAACAAAAGAAACCACCAAACTCAACAAACAAATAAAGGCCATTGTAGAAAAAAAAGAATGATTGTTATAATAAAAACAAAAAAAACCAGATAACGTTTAAAAACAAAACAAGGGATGAGTTTAACAAACAAAACAATGGGTGAGTTTTAAAAATACAACGATGGATGAGTTTTAACAAACAAAACTATGGATGAGTTTTTTAAAAAATGCAACAACACAAGAGACGATAAAACAACGAGCAGGAAACTGAAAGAAATCCGTTTTATCGACACGCCCTCCTGTATCAGTCGCCACTGTAATCCCACCTCTTCTACTCACTTCTCGGGTTCACTTCGATGCTTTAGATTTTTCACCATGAGAATCGATACCGGGAAAATGATATCGAGCTCTCCTCTTTCGCTGAAGCGAGACAGTGTGTTGTCGAGTTTAAGCTACTTCCGGTACGCCAAAAAGCCCCGCCATGTTGTTTTACGATTGTTGTCGTCTGTGGGGTACTAAAAAACAACAGCAAAAAACCGCTAGAGCGGTAGAGACGAATAATTTGTTTCTAATACCCAGTGCACGCTGCTTAAAGTTTCGTCAAATACTCCTTTGATACGGCTTTATGCACTCAAAGGGCGCCAAGAGTTTCCTTTATCGAAGGACAAATTTACCCAATTTGTCCCTAAACGTAATGATTCCATCTCTGTTTTGATACTGAATCTTCGTATGATGATTTTCTGTTACATCCAGCCAAAAATGTTTAACGTATCTTATCTGAGCCTACCATGTTGGTACAACTTTGTTAAATCTATCAAAATCAAATAATTGTGTTTGATTTTCTAAGTCACAGTGTCTTATTCAACCAGAAAGCATTAATTGCCTATTGAAGAATCAGATCTTTTGTTTTGTGTCAGGCCCTAGAGGGCTCCCGGGTCAAACTTGATAAAGCAAAGCAGATTCTTCAAATGTCTTGATAAAGACTCCGAAAAATCTGACTATTTTGATAGAGCAGATATAACATTTGTGTGTGTGTGTGTGCGCGTGTGTATGTGTGTGTGTGTGTGTGTG
>NW_004797765.1:623448-625889 GCF_000002075.1 Aplysia californica | reverse complement strand
CATACAGAGACGTACACACATACACACACGCATACACACACACACAGACAGATTACCAAAACACATCTTTCCACCTCTGTAGAATCGAACTCAAACCGCCGCCTTTGCGTTCAAAAGACGACGATGGAGAACCTAACCATTCCACCACCGCCACCACCACCACAGACAGATTCCACCACACTGTCGTTGTCCAATGTCTCTCCTCATCAAACTACAACAAGCGCCCATGTAATTTTCTGCTCATCACACCCTGTCCTGTGCCACAGCTACTTTCTTTGATGGCTAAATGATTTCCTTGCCCCTGTAAACAATCAACGGTGTTTTACGTTCAAAGAAAGATGGCTGCAGGATGATGATTTCTCTCAATAAAAACCGAGCTCCTGGGAGAAGGGCATGTCGCCATGATATCAGTTCTTGGTGTCCCCTTGGGAGTTTATCTTGCCTTGTCGTTTGTGATCGTCCCTCTTCTTTGTGTGGTTGGAGGGTGGAGTGGGGGAGGGGAGGAGGGGGGATGGATGAAAGGAGATGGGTGAAAGGTAAAGGGAAGGAAGGAGGAAGGCTTGCTTGAAAGAGGGGGATACAAAAAGGGGGAGGGGAGGAAAGAGAGGGGTGGGAGGAGGAAAGGGGGGGGTGGAAGTATGGGGTCTTGCTGTTTTGTCGTTAGTTGTCCTCCCTTTTCCCAGGGAGGTTGGAGTGTAGGGGAGGGGCAGGGCAGTAGGAATAGCAGAAGGGGGTGAAGAGATAGGTGAAAGGTAGGGGATGGAAAGAGGAAGGTTTGAAAGAGAGGTGATAAAAAAAGGAAAGGGTAGGGAAGGAGGGGGGGTGAAAAGAGTGGGGGTGGAAGAATATAAGGTGGGGTGGAAGGAGTGGGGGATGAAAGGAGAAGGAGGGATCGGAATGTAGGGTGGATGAAAGAAAGGGACGTGAATAGATAGAGGAGGGATGGAAGGAGGTTGGAAAGACAGGACGAAAGGAGGGAGTATGGAAGAAGGAGGGGGGCGGGATGGAAGGTAGGGGTATGGAAAGAGGATTGGAGGTGGAAGTGGCAGATTGAAAGACTGAGAAAGGGATAGGGAAGGATAGAAAGAATGACGGGGGAAAGGTGGGGGGGAGGAAGGGGGGTGGAGGAGGTTGTTTGGGTGGGCGTAGAAGGATCTGGAATATTCTCGTGTTTGAAGTATGGGATTCTTACTTCCCTTGGGAGGAAAACTTTGCTGAGGAAACCGGAGAGTTTAAATTTGGTTGTCTGTAATGTCATCACCGGGAAGATAGAACGTAACTCAGGTCGGATGTATTCTGGAGTGAGGGAACGAACTCTCGATTGTTGTAGATAATGTTGTATTTATATGTTTGAATTATTATCCTTTATGGTTTATTGATGCCAGTTTTTGTTTAATTTTTGTTTTATTTGCTTGTGTTTCCTTTGGGGGGTTTTTTAGGAAAGGGGTGGGGGGTTGTTTTGTATTTTGTTTCGTTACTTTCTAATCGAATCCTGGATAGATAAGGGTGGCGGTTAGATTTTATAGAGTATATTATTATTTTACCTTTGACCTTTCTCTCTTGCATCTTTTGTTCGAGACTTTTTATATTTCTTTGCTTTTGTCTTTTTACATTTTTCAAAAGCACACACACACACACACACACACACACACACACACACACACACACACACACAGAGGGCTCCCCTTTTCTCAGATTTCGTGCCCTTTTCTTCCATAACATTTCACATTTGACTCATATTTTAGAAACAGACTTGTTATTTGTGCGCCCATAGTATGTGGTGTAGGTGGCTGGCAAGTGCTCTGGTGTGGTTAGCTTCTTCTTTACTATTAAACATCTATCGTCCTGATCTCTCCTTCTTCTTTTTTATGTTTGTTACTCTCTTGTAACACCTCTAATCTTCGGCACTTGTATGACCTTATTGTGTTGCAAGTGCCGTAAAACTCTTACTAAGGTAAAAAAAAAATAGTGTGCAGTGAAACTATTGCTGAGTGCAAAGATCAGTTGTTGTAACAGTGACCCGTCAAGGATATTATTACATTCAAGTCTTTTCTTTTAGTAAGAGTTTACGGGCACTTGCAACGCATTAAGATCACATTATAAGTGCAGAAGATTAGAGGTGTTACAAGAGACTAACAAACACAGAAAGAAAGGAGGAATTATAAGGACGATAGTTGTTTTGATAGGAAAGAAGGAGCAGACCAGACCACAGCACCCGCCAACCACCAACATAGGACAGATAAAGACGATATATTATACAGATTATTTGCAAGAAAAAAGGAGAAAAATCACAACAAGACACCCACCAACCGCCCACGTATTCAAGCCAACAACAGGTCACACAGGGTCATTATCATCATCCAGGGTGCTTGCTTGTCGAAGAATTTTACGGCGCTGTGGATTTTTTAATCAGGACGACATCAAATCCATAGCCTATTGTC
>NW_004797765.1:620833-622253 GCF_000002075.1 Aplysia californica | reverse complement strand
GAGAGAGAGAGAGAGAGAGAGAGAGACCAGATTTTGATTTACGTTTTGGGGAGAATTTGTGAAAAGTACCTATCTTTCTCTTTATGTTAGCAAGTTGTATACCTCTCAGCACTACTTGACTTTGTCAAGATCGAAGCCCACCTCCTAAATGACTTAAACTGTGTCTATGAGTGGGTGAAACATCTATTCAGGAAAAAACGGGTAACAATTTTGTATACCAATATTTTGTGCGAGACAATAGCTTCACATCGACAGAAAAACTGCCATTTAGAGCTGGAAAGAACCACGATAGACAGAAGAAGGAAACTTCGGGGGAACATTATTATGTATTTAGACCTGTCAAATCCCGTAATCCAATCACTGTCTAAGCCATACTGTCCAACCTGCCCAACAAGCATACGAGAGAAAAATAATGCTCACTATGCCAAGGGCTACAATTCCACAACTCTATTCCTCGACATCTCTCTTTCTGAATATACAAATGACTGCCAATACTGACGTTTTAACGTAAAACCTAGTATCACGCAAAGTCATGTTTTGTCGTAAATTGGAGAAAACACATCGTTTTCACAGTTGTAATTTATATTATTATTTAAATTGTTTCATCTCGTTAACGTGTAATATAGTCTTTAAGTATTGATATTCTAGTAGTACTAAACTTCGTACACAGTTAACAGGCATTTTTGTACAAACACTTAAAACTGAATTTTAGGGGGAAAAAGTTGATTTTACCCACTGTTGCGTTTACTCGGTTTTGTACGCTTTCATTCAAATGTCAGAACAGAGGTAAGAACGCACCGAGAGATAATGGCTAGCCGGTGAAATAATAACGATTGAGAATTTGATCACATTCCTCACCGAAGCCACGCGCACTAACGGTCGTCAGCGCCCTCCCTCCCTTGGGACAGTCGCCGTCGGAGATCCAGGTTCCGGTTCATTTCCCACCAATTTTACCGCTTTTATCAAAGTACAGGAACATCGATCCGCCCAGCACATTTTGGGCCACATTAAAACTGCGAGCACTTTGCTGTCCTTTCGTTTAGTCAGGACAGATTCTGCATGCTCTGTAAATTTTGTTGACTGTGTGAGTGTGGGGCTTTTTTCACAATTTCCGTTTTATGTCTATCGTTGAGCAAGCGCGTCTGTTTGTGTCTCTGTCCTACCGTTTCTTTGCTTGTGTTTGTAATGAGGTGTTTTTTGTTTTTTTAATCTGGTAATATTTCTTTAATTGGTTTGTCTTTTTTGTTGTTTGACTTGATCTGTTAATATTAATATTAACACTAATCTTTCTCTCTTTCACTCTGTATCTATCCATAGATAGATAGTTTTAGTTTGAGTAAAGAGAAGCACATAGCTACAATGACGGTCATTAAGTGCTGGGAATAAGTAAGACGGACAGATAGAAGCAACATAGGGAAAG
>NW_004797765.1:616123-617103 GCF_000002075.1 Aplysia californica | reverse complement strand
AAGAGAGAGAGAGAGAGAGAGAGAGAGAGAGAGAGAGAGAGACAGACAGACAGACAGACAGACAGACAGACAGACAGACAGATTTAGTATTATTTATACTTATTCGTACTTTTTCGTTGTTTTATCTATATGTGTTGCGGTTAGGCACTGAACTGTTACACACGGAAGACATAAGTTCGATTCTTGTATGAGGAAAATGTCTTTTTAATGAAGTATCTACTTTTTTCTATTGCAATATTGTATCCTTCTCTAAGCAGATTTGTCCTGAAAGGATCCGTGTCGAAGCAGGCCACCTATTAACATCATTTAGAAATGTATAAGTATAACTTTTAGAGATCTAAATGGTCGCTTTTAAGGACAAGCGGGTTGACCAAGATTTCTGTGGTTTCCAGAAATCTTGATCTGCACCAAAAGAGGGCTTTGGTCTACCTTTAGGTGAAGTCTGTATTCATTGGTGTGTATATTTCTTTGGATATAGAGAAAACTCTCCTTGTATTATAAAGAAACTTAACAAGAGGCAAAAACTTAACCTTTGATTTTCTCAAAAACAAAACTTTTTGGGATAACCCTCTTGTGCTTAAAAGCGACCAAATTATCTGAATTTTTTCGATGGAGACGTAAAACATCCATAATAACAGAAGTCTATAATATTTACTCTCTCTCCAGGCTTCAACGTTAACCATCTGGATATTGCCCCTCGCTACGCCAGCATTTTGATGGGACTCTCCAACTCCGTGGGCACCTTGGCAGGCATGCTGTGTCCCATAGTCGTCCAAGCCATCACTAAAGACGCCAGAGAGAAACCCGAGAATGTGAGTACTTTGTTTTAGTAATATTATAAATGTTTCTTTTTATAGTAGAGGGTTTTACGGCGCTCGCAACTGCATAAGGTCATTTTTAGCGCCAAGGGGTGGGTGTCAACAGAGAAGTCTTTACAGGGAATCATACTTACTCTGCTTACCTCTCTAGCTTCAACAGCA
>NW_004797765.1:610564-611850 GCF_000002075.1 Aplysia californica | reverse complement strand
CACCTCCATTCCCGCCCCCATCCTTGCCCCTTCACTGCCCCCATCCTTGTTGTAGCTTTTTGAGTAGTTGTACTTTGATTCCCCGACGTTTTAATCTGAAAACACTCTGTCATTTGTCATTCAGCATGGCGTAGATGTTTTTGTTCCAGGCCATATTTCTATGTCCCGTTTTTATCTTCTGTAAAGTAACCCCTTTCCTTTCTTGTCTTATTATAACAACTGCATTTATATAGTACAATCTTCCTAGTGGTTAGGCTACCGGACTCATAATCGTGAGATTGCGGGTTCGGGGGTTCGAGCCTCAGCTCGGTCCGACGTTGTGTCCTTGGGAAATGTCCAATTTGGCTTGGTCCTTTCGGAGATAGACGTTAAACCTCTTAACTTACCTAATAGTGTTGATAGGGGCGTTAAACACATACATTTTAAACATTTTAGTACGATATTCGCCTAGCAACATGCTCCATACCATGTGTAACCATTATTACCCAAGCTGACCATAGAACAATCGGAAACAACCCTGGTTTCAATTGAAACGTAAAGTGCAAACTGCGGATTGCACACGCTCAAACACTAACAAACTGACCTGAGATCTGTCGCTGTCTATAATCAGGTACTCCTTCCCACTTCCTTGAAGTGTGGAGAATTTGTGTGTCAAAGACACAATGTTGGAACCCTGACGAAAATAAATTGAAAACACGACCTTATTGGTGCTAGTCCGAGAGCCTAACTATTAGGCCAACTACTTTTTAAAAAAAACAACTGACACAATGTCAAAATCATGGGTGGTTTGTGCGTGCTCTGCTGTGGGTTTGCTCCTTCTTCCCTATCAAACATCTATCCTCCTTATTCCACCCCCCCCCCCTCACCTACTTGTTTATACTTGTGACTCTCTTGTAACACCTTTAATAGTCGGCACTTGTGTGGCCGTATTTTGTTGCAAGTGTCGTAAAGCTCTTACTAAAACATAATAACACGTAAACCTATTGTTATTTCGTTCCCCAGATAAGGGTTACGACGACTATATACCTACCCAGTACAGCCCCGTCTACGAGACCAAGGAGACGTTTGTACAAAAACCCGCAAAAGAGAAATACTACAGTGACGACAGCGAGAAAGACTTCTAGAACTTTCCTAGACGAAGACATCTACAACCTTCCAAAACGAAGACCTCTGGAACTTTCGGAGACGAATTTCGATCATGTCCATGGCGAGGGAGACGGGAAAGAGAAAAGAGCGAGGATAAGAAATTAAATAGTACTTATGAGTAGTGCCATTAACTCCTCCCC
>NW_004797765.1:593348-610464 GCF_000002075.1 Aplysia californica | reverse complement strand
ACCTTCCCTTTTTTTCATTACCCTACCCTATTCTCCTTTCCCCACCAAAAAGAACTCCACTCCTCCGTCTGACGAGAACCTACTATAAGATCTATAATTACCAAGATGTGAACATAGTTCATAGCATTTTCCCTATCAAAACTGAAATGACAGTCATAGAGAAAAGAGCTTAGTAATTTATTATGCTCCCTTATGATTGTCTATGTATTACGCACAATCGACTCAGTTTATTACGTATAATCTAGTAGGTGTGCAATCCTTGCTTCAGTACGTAACAGAACTCATGATAATAATATTATGCATTAGAGCAAGCGATAGGGAGAGGGAGAACCTTGTGTGGCTGTAAGCTAATGGCCACCCCGATAGATAGATAGATAGATAGATAGGTAGATAGATAGATAGATAGATAGATAGATAGATCGATAGATAGATAGATAGATAGATAGATAGATAGATAGATAGATAGATAGATAGATAGAGAGAGAGACATTGTTTTCCAAACTTTTGGTAACAGTAGTCTTAGATTGAGCTAAGAGAAGAAACAACACCACAGAAGTGACCATTTCGCTACCCTTGACTTACAAAGTCCTATCTGCTCAGTACCTAGATTTAAGAAATTTATCGTTAAAGATGTTGAGTTTCATAACATGTTTAAGCTTTTTCGAATGCTGTTCTTTCAACAATCTTGATAAAGTAAAGTAAAGTTGTTCCCTCGTCCGATCCGGACATTGGGTATTGCCTTGTTAGTGAGACAACTTCCTGGGCCTTCGGCATATTGTGGTAGGGTGGCCTATCTTGATAACAATTCCGAATACGGTTTTGATAGAGCAGATAGAACATTAATTGCTTTCTGACTTCATGGTCTTGGTAACTCGAAAGAGCCAACATTTTCAGATAGAACTTATTAATTCTAAGGCAGCGATTTATCATTATTGATGAGAACAATTAATTAATATAATCTAGATAGTTAGACTAACACAGCTCAGGGGAAAAAAATCCAGATTTACAGGTGGCGCGCACAAGGCACCCACTCCCTCACCATGGAATTGACAAAAAACATCTCCGATTTTTTTTTTTAGAAACTGATCACTACTATAATATCATTTGGCCCTTTGTACGAGATCTAGCTCATGCATCCTAGAATTTACTTACGATTGGTATTATAATTTTATTTCATGTTTATTCATTAGTAAGCTGTGTAGAAAGTTTTTCTCCATGTGATAACGTATTTAATTTGTTCCAAATATTATTATTATTACATCCCAATGTTTTAGAGAGAAATGTTTAACAGTATGTGTGTGTGTGTGGTGATTTGAAAATAATTGATTGATTGATTGATTGATAGATAGATAAAACGATTGATTGATTGGTTGATTGATAGATAAAATAATTGATTGATTGATTGATTGATTGGTTGGTTCATTGATTGATTGATTGATTGATTGATTGATTGATTGATTGATCCACGTTTTTTGATTGGTCGATGCATTAACTGACTGGTCAATTGACGGACTGCAAGATTGCAAATACTTAAATGGTTGCAATACAACTTTAAAGAAACAATGGAGATCATTTCGGAGGCTGGTTGCTGTAAGAGCAGACACGTCATGAACGAGTTACGAGTTTTTGTTTTGTTTTTGTTTTTTCAACAAAATTACCAATATTATGCAGGGAACAATATATAGGAAGAAGAGCGATAAATACAGTATATTATAAAATATAGTAGACAGATAGATAAATAGATAGATAGAGTGAAAAAGAGTGTAAGAGAGAAAGAGAGAGAAGGAGAAAGGGGAAAAATAGCGAGATGGAAAATAGAAATGAAAGTGTGGGAGATAACTTAAAAGATTGACATACTGACAGACCAGAAAGATAGATAAATAGACAGACAGACTGACAGACAAATAATTATCAGTTTCTGAAAATATCAGGTATTTTGGACAGGAACGATAGTAAGGGAGTAATAAAGCAAAACTTACTGGCCATTGGTAAAAAAAAATGTACAAATTGTTTTGAAAGCAACAATACACTTAAATATGACATGAATAAATTTTAAAAGCGCAAAAAAGTAAAAAATTCAATTAATATAACATGAATGAAAAGGAAA
The DNA here is from genome assembly GCF_000002075.1 of Aplysia californica. Classification (NCBI taxonomy): domain Eukaryota; kingdom Metazoa; phylum Mollusca; class Gastropoda; order Aplysiida; family Aplysiidae; genus Aplysia; species Aplysia californica. Next base: position 608,357 of record NW_004797765.1, on the reverse strand, counting down.
CACCCAACGAAAAACTGAATGAATAAATAAACACATAAACAAACAAATAAAAAAATAAATTAATAAATAAATACTGAAATAAATATTTTAAATGAATTGATGAACCGATGTGATGAGTCCATGAATAGATGAAAAAATGAACAAATAAATTAGTTGAAAACTAACGAAATAAATAAACAATTCTGCCAAACAGAATTATTGTGTTCATTGTGCTCCTATTGAAAGATCCGTACGTGAAGAGAAGAAGTGTTCTTGTATTCTGCTGGCATGCAATGTTCTAACAAGATTAGCCACCCGTATTGATTTGATCAACTCTACGGAAGACAGTGTCTGCCTCCCTTATCAGAGGGGGATGTGTCCTTCTGAGGGGGTGTTGTTGAGGGGTGGGGGAGGGTGATGAGAGAGGGAGGATGGAGGAGGGGGAGGGCAGGAGAGGAGAATGGACGGGGGACGAGGTTGGGGTGGGGGGAGGGAGATGTTTTCAGGGCCACGAAGGCAATAGGGTCGATGTGGAACTAGAAAGGGGTTGGGAACTGTAGGGGGTGAGGGATGGACTTTGAACGACTGTTTGAATTTTTTTTTTTTTTTTTTTTTTTTTTTTACTTCTTTCAATCGGTGAGGTTTTCTCTTTCTTTCCACGTTTTATTTTCTATTTGCATTTTGGTATTCATCCATTCTTTTTGGGGTTTCTTTTTCTTTCTTTTTTTTTCTTTATTTTTAGCTTTGTGCCGTTTGTTAAAACAACTTCCGATTCTATGTTCTTTATATTCTTCATTTTGAGTTAAACCAAATACTTAATACTAGCCTAGATCTAGTTTCATGATCCGTTTTTGAGAGATTCATTAATTTGTTTCTATTTTTTTATTTAGTGTTCTTCCTATTGCATTATTTATTCTTGTTCGAATTGTTTGATTGCGTAATGACGATTTTTACTGACTTGTTTCTGTTTTTCTTAATTTATTTATTTGTTGTGTGTGTGTGTGTGTGTGTGTGTGTGTGTGTGTGTGTGTGTGTGTGTGTGTGTGTGTGTGTGTGTGTGTGTGTGTGTGTGTGTGTGTCTGTGTGTCTGTGTGTCTGTGTTCTGATGCCTTTCTTTATTGTAATTACTATTGTTTTGCTCATTTTCTGACTTCTTGGATTGCTTTCGTTTGTTTTGTTTTGGGGGCTGTTTTGGTTCTGATTTATGTGTGCCGGAGTGGTGGATGGGGGCAGGGGGGGGAGGGGGGAGTTGAGAAGGGGAGGGGATGTCTTTGATATCGTGACGAACGATGGACAGAAACGGGTGCCAAATATTTATGCTCTAATTCGCAAGTTCTGCTTTGCTTGATTGTGTTTTTCTGTGTGTTGTTTGATTGTTTGTGTACCTTTGTTATTGCTGTTGCTAGATTTAGCTTTCTTTGTTGCAGTTCATCTTTCGCAAAGTAGAAGCACTGTCTTTCGATTGTTTATCATTTCGAACACTAAAATTGGATTCTTATGTTAGACGCGGAGTTTTAATGTTTCAGCTGACAGTGATTGATTGCTTTGTGTGAATAATTTCTTGAAACAAGATGTCAAGATGTGGGAGGAAAGAGAGCAAAGTGGAAGAAAATGGTTGGATGGTTGGTTAGTAATGACACATAAATGAATTATTTTCGTCTCTTGATAGATTATTTTTAGCAGCAAAGTGTGAACACAGACCATACGTCAATTATACGGGAACTAACTGAGAGCTGAGTGGACTGGTTTCAGATACGATGACAAAGATTTTTAAAAGCTGAAGAAAATAAATAGTATGTGTGTATGTATTCAGTTATATACGAGAGAGAGAGAGAGAGAGAGAGAGAGAGAGAGAGAGAGAGAGAGAGAGAGTAATAGATCTGAGATTACAGAGAGAGAGAAAGAGAGTGGGAGAGAGAGAGAGAGAGAGAGAGAGAGACAGTGAGAGAGGAAAAGCGTATAAGAGAGAGAGAGAGAGAGAGAGAGAGAGAGAGAGAGAGAGAGAGAGAGAGAGAGAGAGAGAGTGAGAGAGAGAGAAAGTAAGAGAGACAGTAAAATCCTGAGAGAATCACAGCAAACGAACTATGTTCCATATTGTCTTTTTATATTGTTGTGTAACGAGACGTTTCTCACGGAGCGAATATGAAACAAGTTTAGCTGTGATTTAACTACTTGTGATTGGTACTACCAATGACGATTTTCCCATCTCATTGTTGCAGTACGTTCCCATTGTACTTATTATGTATCCATACCTCTCGTTCAATCGAGATCTGTATGAAGTCGTTTTCGCAACAGCCTCGTAATCCAGAGCCTTCGAGTTCCATCCTCGCATGAGTTCATTGTTCTTCAAGGAAGATTTCAATTCAGGTTAAGAAAATCTCAAGAAAATAATTTGCCATTCATCGCAAAAAGGCGAGACCAGTAAAGAAAAGGCAAGACTATTAGACAGAAAAGAAAAGATAACATATATATTTAGGAGGTTAGGGGCGACCTCCAACTTGCCTAACGAAAATGTGTGATTGCTACCCGTTTTAAAGAAGGTACAGCCTTCTGAATTCCTGATTAAAATGTGAGTAAAGAAGACGTTAAATGATTACAAACACTCCACAATCCGAGTTAGCGAAGTATCAATTCATTATTCATTATCTATTTGTTTCCCTGTTTTTTGTTTCCCTGTTTTTTGTTTGTCTTTAGTTGTTTGTTTTTTTGTATTTTAAGAGAACTCATATCATTTCTCACCTTCGACATGTCTTTCAGGTTGGTTTTTATCAGGTCACGGTAACCATATTGGCTTCAGTGAAGCCTTATCAGGGGCACTGTAGCCATATTGAGGTCACTGTGGCCATTTTATTCTGTTCGACCGTTAGCCTACTTAAGAAAACACTGCCTTGTATTTTACAGAGAGAAAAAATTCGAAGTAGGCTCCACAAACACCCCAGAGCATACTTCCTAATTTGCAGAAGAAAACTCTGCGACTTTCCAAGTACGCTAAGAATTCCTTTTTTTATTACTAGGGACCCAATCCGTTTTATCAAGCTATTTTTTTTTAGATTCAGGGAGCAGATTGGTGAAAAATAAGTAAAACGCTGGGGTATCAATCACAAGAATATATGTGAGGCAACGTGGTGGAATCATGTTCTCGTCCAAATAATCAAAGTGAAGAAACTTGCATTTTTCCGTAGCTTTGAGTACTTTTATAATTATTTTGGTTTTTTGGCTCAACACCTTTCATGTCCATTTAAGAACTCATTTCTGTTTGGATTTTTCTGAAAAACGTTGATTAAAGGCACAAAAGATGAAAATTTTCAGTTACCACGGACTCTTCAGCTAAGGAAATAACTAATCTTTGGCAGTCATTTTCTCATTAACTTTACCTCTGAAAACCGGTGACCCCTATCTCCTTCATTTGCAAATATCTCGGCTTGTATTCAAGATAAATTGATATTTTTTAATACAAATAAAGACAAGTGAACAAGAGGATGATACCAATAACTTTACATGCCCCAAAAATTGACGGGAGCCTGATTTCACCACGCTGATTCACATATTGAAAAGGATAAAAGTCTACGCGTCCCCCCAACCACGTCCCCTACAAAAAATAACCCAAGTCAAACGTATCTTTGGCAACTGGTGTCATGAAACCCTTATGTGGCCTCACAAAGTGTGCAGACCCTCAATGTGCATAGTAGGCTACGTGAGTTCCTAATGAAGGGCAGAGTAGACCTCTTTCTGGAAAATGGGACTTCATCTTTTGAATGCGGATGAAGAATACATGTTGACTGCATACATCGTTATGTTTGCCATTGGTTATTGATTATGCTTATTATCATATTGACGATAACAGTCGCCATCCGCATAAGTCCACAATTAGGTCATTATTTTTAAATGTTTGTTTAAATGTAAAATTTTCAGGGGGGTGAGGGGGAGTAAATCGCTCGAAACCCCTACTGGATCAGATCTTAATTTTAAAAATTTAGGTCAAGTTTTATTTTTGTTGGCAATTGTCGAGATTTCCGTTTGGATGTGTCCATCAAAACGACACGAATCCTCCTTACGAAAAGACGGAATGGTTTGGATGCCACACGAGGCGTTTGTATCAGGTCTCATCCAAACGGAAGTCTCATCGTTTGCTAGTGTAAAAACTGCTGCTTCATTTGACACACTACTGACATCCCAAGAAACTGACGACTTCTAGACACTGTCATGATGTTTATGGTTTGGTAGGACGCGCGGCGGACTTACGTGGGTTGCGACTGCTACCGTCAACATCGTTTTTTTATTGCTTGTCTAGGTTTTCCTTCCGTTTAAAATTAATTCTCGATACGTCTAAACAATGATTATGTAAAAAACATGTTACTTGCATACTAAGTGTGGTTCTAGATTTATTTAGAACATTCTTTGTCGTACATTATTAGAGCTGCTATGTGAAATGTTATCGTGTTATAAATTCACTGATATACAAGATAACTTGACATTTTTGTTTTAACATTTCGTTATCCGGATGCTGTAGATAGTATTTATTGTGTTCACAATCTCTATGACTATTAATTAAACGATTAAACATATCTTACAACCCTCATCGACATATTATTTTTGTGTTATTTTTTTAAAAATATTTTAGGAGGCGAGGCTGCTTCAGCCCAATTTATCACAGCCCCCCCAACTGGAATAAATGGGGACATACTACACAACATACATTATCTATATGGATAAAAGACTTCATTGAAGGGAAGTAAAAAGTATTAATGAGATTATCAATCTTTATAATACAAGTGAGATCGCCCTCATTGTTTGCAGCATTTGTTCATATAGTCATGTATTAGAGCCTAAACATTTGATTACCAATAATGTGTTTGTTATTTATATTTGTTTCTCTTCTGGAAAATTATTCACTACATAATGAATATGTCTGTGTATGTCTATTTAAAAGCAAACTAATTTTCATTGTCCTGGATTATGATAAACGATGCTCCCTAGGGCTGGAGCTAACTCGAGCTCTTAGAGGGTTTCTGTCTGTTATGTTCAGGGGGTGTTTGGTGACATTATTTTCAGAAGATTAGACCCTTGGGTATACATACACACATACACACATACACACACACATACACACATACATACACACATAAATGTCTTTCTGTGGGGACCTGACTAAATCATGTCAAACCTTATAACCCTATTTATTCTGATATGTTAGCTCCCAGATAGGATATTATGTAAGATACTTTCTGAAGAGTACATATTATGCCAATGTCTTTATCTGTATATAAAAACAAACCTGCACAGACGCACACCCACGCACAGAAACACAAACACACACACAGCTTATCTATTTGGTCTTTCTGGTGTATTATAGTCAACTTATCTAACGATGTTTCTTACATACGTACATAGTAAGGACGATACTAACTATGGGATTCTCAAAAACAAACAAAAACCAAGCAAACAAGCAAACAAGCAAACAAATAGAAAATTAATCGACGAAGACATTAAGTTAAGGTTACTTAATACGAGTTATTAATACAACCCTTCCCATATCGTTTATGAATATTGTGAAGTATTCAAATCCAATTTTAAACTAAATTCGACCAGTTTTAACTTTTACTCTGTAATGAAATAAGTTTTTTGTAAAGTTTAAAAAAAATTTCTCTAAGATAATGAGAAACATTTTAAACCCCCCTATTATTCAATAAATAGAATTTAAACATCTCTTCTTGTTTTAAATTATGTTTAATTAATATTTCTTGACTTGTTTGATTCCTTGAGAAAAAAATAATGATATGTTGTTCTTTCCCCTTTTCATGTCCTGTTGAGTTGATTTCACTGGACACAATCTTTACTTTATCAATATAATTGTTATTCATAACCCTCCCCCCCCCCCTCTTTTCCCATTGTTTTCAAATGTCGATGTAATTTAGTAGCAATAACACAAAGTAGTTACCTTACCTAGTAAATAATTTTGTTGTTGTTGTTGTTGTTGTTAATATCTATGTTAATTTCTTTTTCGAATAGTCGTGTAACAATTTTTTTTTTTACATCATATCTTGTTACACAGTGACTTTCGTTTAACAGTTTTTATCTTGACTGTTTTGCTGAAGATTTAAATGCTCCAATTTTGATGGCATGACTGAAATACAGAAAGGTTTTCCAAAACGTTACGAGTTGTCATATTTCTCTGATTATTTGGTTGAGATTTTTCAAAGTCAAAACTTTTGAGAAGGTGGATGACGGGTGCTCTAGGGTGGTTTGTTCCTTCTTTCTTACCGAGCGCCTACTGTTCTTATAATGTCTCCTCCTTTTTATGTTTGTTACCCTCTTGTAACAGATCTATCTATTCTTCGGCACTCATGTGACCTTTTTGTGTCGCAAGTGTCTGAACATTTTTACTAAAATTAAACTAACAATTTTATTTTATACTCCTGCGAGTCGTGGACACTAACAGCAGAATTAGAGAAAAAGATTCAGACCACAGAGATGAGATATTACTGCAGACTCCTTGACATCTCGTACAAAGACCACGTTTCAAATGCTGAGGCACGAAAGAGAATCACCCACGCAGTGGGGCAGTATGAAGATCTACTGACCACAGTGAAAAGACGAAAATTAAAATGGTATGGGCATGTCACAAGATCCACAGGACCTCTGCCAAAACAATCCTGCAAGGAACCGTACAAAGAAAGAGAAAGAGGGGATGGCAGAGAAGGAGATGGGAGGACAACATTACAGAGTGGACAGGAAAGACGATGGGTGGCAATCTGAGGAAAGCAGAGGACAAAAATAGATGGCGAGGGATGGTTTTCAGATGCAGTGGTGTCCTCACGGTTGTTTTTGAAACCACGGGATAGAAGAGAAGAGAAGAAAAGAAGAGAAACTAAAAACGTTTGATAACCTGTGAAGAGCTGACATCTGTATGTAAACAAACCTGTAGATGTATTGAGATCTCATGCCGAGTACTACGTTCTTTTTGTTTTGCGTACAAGGGGAGAAGGATGAGTAGAAGGAAAAAGATTGCGAGGAAAAACAGTGCGAGGAAAAAAATGAAGGGAGGAGGAGAATGGATGGCAGAAAGAGGAAATGAGCGAAGAGGGAGAGTGGGTGGAGGAGTATGAGGAAAATGGGGAGGAGGGGGGAAGAGTGGGAGGACGAGTACCTTTTGAGCTGTTAGGATGATTGACAGTCAAAGCTAACTAGGGCCTGAATGGAAGGTAAAATTAAACTGCATCCTTCATCAATTCTGATTTACTTGGCCTGGAACGCATACGAAAGCAGTGACAGTAAGGGAAGGGGGGGGGGGAGTCAACTGTCCATGAGAGAGCATATGGGTTGCTGTGAAGATATGCGCGGGAGATGCCTTTTATCCTATCTGAGATACTTGTTTCATCAGGTTGGTGATGTTACGCACCCCATTAATATACTATAGAACATTTGGTCGCTTTTAATCACAAGGGGGCTATCCCCCCAAAAATGTGGTTTTGAGAAAATTGAATGTAAAGTTTTTGGACCCTTGTTCAGCTTCTTTAATAGACAAGCAGAGTTTTCTGTATAGACAAACACATATAAACACCTATAAAACCAAACTTGTCCTATAGGTAGGGTAATGTCCACGTTTGGTGTAGGTCAAGATTTCTGGAAGCCCCCGATATCTGGGTTAGCCCGCTTGTCCTTAAAAACCACCATTTAAGAGGCGGGCTTCCTAGCCTGCCTGCCAGGGACAACCCAGGCTGAGAGAAATACGTAGCTGCAAATTAAAGATACCATCATATTTGCATCAAAATGTCTCCACAGTCGAGAATCCAACTCAGATCCTCTGCACGCGACGTTAACCTTGACACCACAGACGGAGGTTTTGTTTGGAATTGGCATGTTGTAAGTTATTTTTACCGAAAGTAATAAACCTGCACCTTCTCCAGAGAACGCGATAAAATAGACTTTCGCATCACGGAACTGACAAGATTATCTAAAGTATTTAAATGTATTGTCTTTGTATAGGTTAAGCGAGCATTTCAGCACTGTGGGGTTGCTTTGTTGTTGTTGTTTCTTTAGAAAGCGTTTTACATATCTTGCAACACAATTAGGTCGTATAAGTTCCGAAGGTTAGAGGTGTTACAAAAGAGTAACAATCACAAGACGAAGGACGGAAGAAAGAAGGAAAGATAAGGGTGATAGATGTTTGATCGGAAAGAAAGAGCAAACCACACAAGATATCCGAAAACCACCCACACAAGATGCTAAAGACGTCTTACTTTATCCGCCCTCTTGTACCTGTAGGGCACCGTGGAGAGAAAAAGGTTCCTGTCTCTAACAAGCCTGATGGCCTGTCTGGGTGATCAAAGACGTAGTACCTCCAAATTTAGCATCCTTCTATAGGACCGAGGCAAATGGGCGAAGAGCCTTAAAAGCTCCCCGAAACACCCTATATTCAAAACGCCACTCTGGGGCTTCAAACCAGGGCCATCCATTCCGTAGTCCAGTATGACACCACCTCAAATAACAGTATGCTCTTCTTTTGAATGATTGGAAAAAAAAAATAATGTAGGTGTTTTTACCCCCCTTCCCCCCCCCCCCCCCTTCTATCGACACAAATTAAATCATTTCTAGGCTGGTTTCCGACCGTGCCCATCAATGCCGAATCGGGCTTGGAGGCATACTTCTACAGCATCACAGCAGAAAGACTGAGATACTCCATAAAGATCTCCAGCCAATCGGGAATCAAACTCGTGTCTCTTACGTGCGACATAGAAGCCTCTAACCACTACACCACAGAAGCAGGTTATGTTAGGAATTGGCAGGTTGAAATTGTGTTACGACGGGGTGGAATCAGGCGCTCGTCAACTTTGGGGCAAAAAGAGAAATTGATTTCATCTTAATTAAAGCTTATTCATTTGTCTTGCTTTCCATGAAAAAAAGATACCCATCTATCTTGAAAAGAAGTCGAGATGTTTACGACTGAATCAGATTTGGGTCGACTGATTTCTGAGGTAAATTTAATAAGAAAATAGCCTCCAAAGTCTGGTGACTTCCAAAGTCTGAGAGCACTTGGAAACTGTACATTTACATTCTTTGTGTGCCTTTACTCAACACTTTTCGGTAAAATCCACACTTTAGTGTGTTGGTACAAGTCGTTGAGCCAAGAAAGAAACAAAGTTCAATAAAAATTTACCGAACAGACAGAAAAATGCCCTCTTCTTCGATTTCATTATTTTGATGAGCGCCTGATTTCCCCACGATACCTCGCAATTTAAAATGACCCAAAGGAATACACTTTTCTAGTGAGAAGACACAGGATAAAATAGGCTTCCCCATTTTGGAGCTGATTTGCTTCTTTCAGTGTTCCTATTATAGAGGTTTAACGCCCGTGTCAGCACTGTGAAGTTGTTTTGTTTGTTTTAGTAAGCGTTTTACGGCTCTTGCAACACAATTAGGTCATAAGTGCGTAGGATTAGAGGTGCTACAAAGTTAAATTAACTAATGTCCAAATATATATTAATATGATAACGACTGCTGTTCTTACATCTTACAAAAATCATCTACAGCAAAACTAAATAGAATAGCTTTTTTATTACTGGATCAAGATTTTTTCAATCAAAAATATCATATTAGAATATTATATATTATTTTGGTTTGATCGTTGGCCTGCAAAAGTGACATGGAAATTTGACTGGGCATTAAGTAAAATAATTAATTAACTAGAATGTTTTTTACGAGGACAGACAAACGGAAACAAGCTATAGCAAATTACACTGCCAACAGTGTACGACGTCAACTATTGTTTAACACTCTAGGCGGGGGCTGTCGTGGCCAGATGTTAAGGTGTTCGCCTCTCATTCAATGGTCCCGTGTTCGAATCCGGAAAGCGAAAGAAAAATTTTCTTGTCTAAAATGGTCTCCTTTCACCTCCTTTCCTGCTCTCTAGCAACATTCTGTCGTCTGCTTTCGTCTCCACTTTCTGCCCTCACCTCCTTTGCTCCTTCCTCTGGGCTCCAGACTCTTTCTGCATGCTTTCTACTGCTACTCTACTTTCTACTCCTTTGCTCCTTCTTACAGCTGTCTTTCAGCCACACTCCTAATCTTCTGGTAGGAAAGATCTACACCTAGCTTTCTCGGACAAGGGCGAAAAATCTCGGAGGCCCCGTGTATAAGGTGAGCACGTTAAAGATCCCTTTATGGTCTAAAATCAATAAGAGTAGGCTTCAGCCGCCACCCGGGCAAAATTTAAAATTTCCTTCCAGCTGAAAATGTTCGGTGTGTCTCGCGCGCTTATATGACCTTATTATGCTGTTGCGAACGCCGTAAAACATTTACAACAAAAAAAGAAAAATACTCTAGGCAACCGACATTTTCCCGCTCACGCTGACCTGTCGAGTTACCTGAGCTATTTTCACTGGACAGAAAATAAAAAACCAAGACAACACATAATATAATGTCGTCTGTTGTGATGGCAGAGTGACATTAATATGACACCTTGTCAATGAGCTTTGTCGAAATCGCATTTCTAACTGAACAGTGTAGAAAAAAAAAATCAATTATCTAAGTCACCTTGATATTGGGTTGTTTTTTTAAATGTAAAATGTATAATGCTACAAAAAATGAGATACCTCTCTAATTAGTGAAGATAAAATAACAATGTAAGAAGAAAAAATGTTGGGCATCCAACTAGCTACGATTGTGCCAAAGGACAATCAAATCAACAGAGAAATGACTGAGAAAAGGCAAAAAATATTGTAATACCCAATTTGACCCAGATTGACCAAAAATAGGCGGGACCCCCCCCCCCCCCCCCCCTTAAGTGCCGTAAAAAATTCATTGTGCAACTTATTGTCCGAATTGTTTCCTAAACTATCGAACTTAGACTTTACAGGTTTTGCTGAATGACTTGTATCAATTTGACTAACATAAGGATTTTTTCTAAACACTTGTCAGCTGTATTCTAGAAAATCAATTTTTCTTGTAACATGTTTTGCCATTAAAATGTGTCGTTGGTTAGCTCTGCCGTGATCTGACAAAACGCATTTTTCTCAAAATCAAGGTTTCGAGATAATCGCGAATGAGTGTTTTTTGCTAATTAAACAAACAAATATCAAATGTTGCTTTTGTTTGACTATCCCACATAAAAATATATATCATTTACCATGACTGTACCAAATTTGATTGAATTTGAGCTAAAGACAAACAAACAAACAAGAAGAATGCGTTTTATCAGATCTTCCCTGTAGAAATGCGTTTTATTTTCAACGCATTAATCCAAGAATGATCTGACAAAACGCATTTATTTTCTGCGTCCCGTTAACTGTGATCCGGTAAAACGCATTTAAATGCGTTTTATCAGATCATCACTAGGGAAGTGATGTAAGCTGTGTGCATATGCAAAATGTGTGTGAGAAGCGGGAAAATGCTGTGAGCAATCCCATTTTCCGTGTGACGGAGCTTTATAGTGTTTTATATGAAGTTTTTTTCTTTTTTTTAAATTTATCCTCAAGTGTTGTGTAAAATATGATTAAGTTAATACAAATTGATACTCAGGTATAGGGAACACTGATTCGCCCGTTAAAGAGATATTTGAGGATAAGTTGCGTCTCGAATTGTTGACTGCACGAGAACAGTGTTTATCACGTCAAAAATGACACAATTTAGAAATAATATACGGGTGTTTGGCGGGTGCTCTGGTGTGGTTTCCTTCTTTTTTCCAATCAAGCATCTATCGCCTTTCTGTCCTTTCCTCCTTTTTTGTGTCTGTTACTCTCTTGTAACACCTCTAATCTCCAGCACGTATATGACCCTATTGTATTGCAAGTGTCGTAAAACACTTAATCAAACAGAAACAAAAAAGATGATATGAGGAGACTGGCTCCAATCCTGTCTGTCAGTGTCAGGAGGGCCAACCTTGACTAAAGGTGAATCAACGTCCTTGCAGACAGACCAAGGTACTCGATTAAAATTGGTCGCTTTTAAGGACAAGCTGGCTAACCCAATTTTCGGGGGTTTCCAGAAATCTTGACCAACACCAAAAGTTGGCATTGCCTACCTATAGGAGAAGTTTGGTTTCATTGGTGAGTATATTTGTTTGGTTAGAGAGAAAACTTTCCTTATCTTTTAAAGAAACTGAACAAGGGGCAAAAACTTTACCTTCGATTTTCTCAAAACAGCATTTTTCGGGATAGCCCCCTCGTGCTTAAAAGCGACCAACACATAAACATATTGAAATAATAAATACATAAAAAAGAAAGACCTTTGAAATCAGTTTTGTATAAACATTTTTTTTAAAAGTGTGTTGGTTCTCAAAGGAAAACCGGAAGGCGAAGAAGGGAGACGTAGACCAAGATCAGTTTGGTAAAGAACTTGAAAAGCTGGAACGCGGGAAAGCACCTGGATATTGTGTGTTTTGGGGGTGGTTTTTTTTAGAGCACTCGATCTGAGAAATAAGTGACGAACTATGACTGATGATGTCTGCTTCGATTCTGTGCGTTGTGAAGAAGAAGAAGAAGAAGAAGAAGAAGAAGAGGAGGAGGTAGTGGTGGTGGAGGAGGAGGAGGAGGAGGAGGAGGAGGAGAAGAAGAAGAAGAAGTTGCAAGAGTCAGTGGAAGAAAGGGAGAAGGAGTAGAAGTAAAAATTCAAGTAATGAAACAGATATAGCTACATTTTTTCCTTGACCCTGATACTGATACTATTACAGCTCTCGAATATTGGACCGGAGCTTTACTTAATTCTGGTCGGTTTGTCGATTTATTGCTTAAAGTTTGTTTGAGTAAAGAGATATACAGATAAGTGAGAGCGATCAGTTGGTGTAGATAAAATGTAAAGAAGGCAGACCGAAGCAACAGAGAGACCAAAAAAAAATTAGGTTTAAAGAGCCACATAGACGCTCAAATTTGCTTGAAGGTTTAATCAAATATGTTGGACAACATTTAAAAAAAAAAAAAGTTTTTGATCGTGTTTGGGCGTGTTTGATGATTAAAATAATTTGATGTCAAACATTTGACGGATCTGTTTTCAGTTGATATTTTTTTATCAAACCGTCAAACTATTTGATCGTGTGTGGCCTTCATCAAATTTATTTGTGCAATCATTATTTTTCAGTTGCTTTTTTACATCATCATGACGTCATCAAAGTATGAAAAAAATATTCTGGAGCTCATTGAAGTGTACCAGTGTTTGCATGAACTATGGAAAGTTAAAAGTAAAGAATATAGTGGACGAGATTTTAAAAAAGGCTGCTTATGACGCCCCGCAGCTAAAATACACGGAGTGGTATGCAGGTGGCACAAAAGAAGAATTGAAAAAGAAAATTAACTCAATGCGGACGAGTTTTCGAAGAGAGTTTGAAGAAATTGGATGATTCTCAAAAATCTGGGGCCGGTGCAGATGATATCTACGAGCCTTCATTGTGGTATATCGCAACTAATCTAATAATTTAGAAAGGCTAAAATTTTGGCGCTGCAAAAACCAATTTTTGACCCACTTACCTTTCTTTTTTCTTTTCTTCGCAAGGCTAAAACAAGAGAAAACGCTGTTGGTCCGTCCATTACAAACTCTTGGCTCAAACTAATGTTTGACACAAAAAATTGAGCGTGCAGGGCAAAGGTCAAACTATAAAAAAAATGTGATAAAAAATGTTTGACAAACAAATTTGAGCGTGTATGTGGCACTTTAGAAGACTCCCGGCTACGCTTGTGTTTACATCAATACTGTTAGTTTATTGTACACACACTTTCCGCCCATTCACCCGGACTTATCTGTTGAAATAAATAGTATTTGTTTTACGCCCCTTTTAACTTTAATTGATCATGTAAAAGGTGGGACACCCAGGTTAAACGTCCATCCCTGAAAGAACAGAACCAAAATTAAATAATAAATTCGTGTAAAGCGCCTTTCCCAAGGACACAAAGTCGGACCAAGCTGAGGCTCGAACCATCTAACATGCCATCTCTCGATTAGATTTACAGGGATCTAGTAGCCTAAATACTAGGCTACTGACGCCATGGACCTCACTGACTGACGTCGTTATCATAAGGTGCCAGATCTGAGAAAAAGATCAGTGATCATGGTCTGTCATAAGTTTTCGGCTCGAATGCTCTCAGAAAACTATAGTAGATCCCGTCCTTTCAAAGCGATCCTTATGTTCAAGCTATCTAATTCATTAATGCATGGCCTCTCAAAACTTGGAGAAATTTCGACACATTATAAATTCGAACAACAAGCAAATGATTTATGATGCCTTTATGCCTGTTCAAAAAATGTTTGTACTTTATGTGCTGCCGAAAGGCTGTTCCATTAATGAAACGCACTGTACAAGTTTGTGCGTGTTTTTTTTATCTTCAGGTTTGTTTGTTTTTTGTTTGTTTCTCTTTTGCGATTCCATCAGTAATGGTTTACGTCCAACAAGTAAAAATCATAACATAATAAGAAGTAAGGTAATGATTAATGTAGTTTATTGTATTTATCCACAATATCAAAGCATACAGTTTGTATTTGTTGCAAAAATAAAACATTGACTTGTAGTAGAAATATTTTAGGTTTGAAAGCAAATATTATTATTATAATTATAATACCCACACGACGCAGCTGTCTTTTCGTCAAAAAAATGACCAGCGTTACTGAGTGCAATGTGTCTTGCATTTGGGTTTAATCCATGTCAAACCATCCTCGGGCCTTCCTTCTCTTGTGCTGATGCTGTCTTCATATGTGAGGCATCGTTGGGGAATCAGGCTCTCGTCAAAGATATCAAAGTGAAGAAACTTGCATTTTTCCACAAGTTTGTGAATTTTAATCAAATTTTGGTTTTTTGGCTCAACACCCGCCATGCCAATTAAAGAACTAATTTCTGTGTGGATTTTTCTTAAAAACGTTGATTAAAGCACACACAAAATTTAATTTTCTGTTACCATATGTTAGCTAAGGAAATAACTAACTTTGGCCATTTTCTCACTAATTTTACCTCTGGAAATAGGTAACCCCACTTCCTTCATTCGCAAATATCTCGACTTGTATTCAAGATAAACGGATATTTTTTCCATTAAAATGAAGACAATTGAACAA